>NW_027094257.1:0-146780 GCF_029207755.1 Chamaea fasciata | reverse complement strand
CCTAGGGTGCCCTGGCTGTGCCCTCGGTGTCTCTGGGGGTGCCCTGGGTGTCCCTAGGATACCATGGCTGTCCCTAGGGTGCCCTGGCTGTCCCCCTCGGTGTCCCTGGGGATGCCCTGGGTGTCCCTGGGGTGCCCTGGCTGTCCTGTCAGTGTCCCTGGGGGTGCCCTGCCTGTCCCCTAGGTGTCCCTGGGGGTACCCTGCCTGTCCCTATGGTGCCCTGGCTGTCCCCTACGTGTCCCTGGGGGTGCCCTGGCTGTCCCTAGGGTGCCCTGGCTGGGCCCTCAGTGTCTCTGGGTGTGCCCTAGGTGTCCTTTGGCGTGCCCATGGTGTTCCTGGGGTTCCCTGGCTGTCCCCTAGGTGTCCCTGGGGGGGCCCTGGGTGTCCCCTAGGTGTCCCTGGAGGTGCCCTGGCTGTCTTTAGGGTGCCCTGGCTGTCCCCTAGGTGTCCCTGGGGGTGCCCTAGGTGTCCCTGGGGGTGCCCTGGCTGTCCCTGGAGTGCCCTGGCTGTCCCCTAGGTGTCCCTGGGGGGGCCCTGGCAGTCCCCCAGGTGTCCCTGGGGGTGTCCTGCCTTCCCCTAGGTGTCCCTCGGGTGCCCTGGCTTTCCCCTAGGTGTCCCTGGGGGTGCCCTGCGTGTCCCTGGGGTGCCCTGGCTGTCCCCTAGGTGTCCCTGGGGGTGCCCTGGCTGTCCCGTCAGTGTCCCTGGGGGTGCCCTGCCTGTCCCCTAGGTGTCGTTGGGGGTGCCCTGGGTGTCCCTGGGGGTGCCCTGCCTGTCCCCTAGGTGTCCCTGGGGGTACCCTGGGTGTTCCTGGGGTGCCCTGGCTGTCCCCTTCGTGTCCCTGGGGGTGCCCTGGCTGTCCCTGAGGTGCCCTGGCTGTTTTCAAGGTGTCCCTGTGGGTGCCCAGAGTGTCCCTGGGAGTGCCCTGGCTGTCCCCCTAGGTGTCCCTGGGGGGGCCCTGGCTGTCCCCTAGGTGTCCCTGGGGGTGCCCTGGCTGTCCCCTACGTGTCCCTGGAGCTGCCCTGGGTGTCCCTGGGGTGCCCTGGGGGTGCCCTGGCTGACCCTGGAGTGCCCTGGCTGTCCCCTAGGTGTCCCTGGGGGGTCCCCTGGCTGTCCCCTAGGTGTCCCTGGGGGTGCCCTGGCTGTCCCTAGGGTGCCCTGGGGGTGCCCTGGCTGTCCCTGGAGTGCCCTGGCTGTCCCCTCGGTGTCCCTGGGGGTGCCCTGAGTGTCCTTGGGGTGCCCAGGGGGTGCCCTGGCTGTCCCCAAGGTGTCCCCTGGGGTTGCCTTCCCTGTCATCTAGGTGTCCCTGGGGTGCCCTGGCTGTCTCCTAGGTGTCCCTGGGGGTGCCCTGGGTGTGCCTGGGGTGCCCTGGCTGTTCCCTAGGTGTCCCTGGGGGTGCCCTGGCTGTCCCCTAAGTGTCCCTGGGGGTGCCCTGAGTGTCCTTGGGGTGCCCTGGCTGTCCCCTAGGTGTCCCTGGGGGTGCCCTGCCTGTCCCCTAGGTGTCCCTGGGGGTGCCCTGGGTGTCCCTGGGGTTCCCTGGCTGACCCGTACGTGTCCCTGGGGTTCCCTGAAGGCCCCCTAGGTGTCCCTGGGGGTGCCCAGGGTGTCCCTGGGGGTGCCCTTGCTGTCCCGTAGGTGTCGCTGGGGGTGCCCTGGGTGTCCCTGGGGTACCCTGGCTGTCCCCTAGGTGTCCCTGGGGGTGCCCTGGCTTTCCCTTTGGCGTCCCTGGGGTGCCCTCGCTGTCCCCTAGGTGTCCCTGGGGGTGCCCTGGCTCTCCTTGGGTTGGCCTGGCTGTGCCCTTGGTGTCCCTGAGGGTGCCCTGGCTGTCCCTAGGGTGCCCTGGCTGTGCCCTAGGTGTCCCTGTAGTGCCCTGGCTGTCCTCTAGGTGTCCCTGGGGTGCCCTGGGTGTCCCTGGCGTGCCCTGGCTGTCTCCTAGGTGTCCCTGTGGGTGCCCTCCCTGTCCCCCGGGATGCCCTGGCTGTCCCCTAGGTGTCCCTGTAGGTGCCCTGGCTGTCCCCTAGGTGTCCCTGGGGGTCCCTTTGGTGTCCCTGGGGGTGCCCTGGCTGTCCCCTAGGTGTCCATGGGGGTGCCCTGGGTGTCCCTGGGCTGCCCTGGCTGTCCCCTAGGTGTCCCTGGGGGTGCCCTGGATGTCACTGGGGGGGCCCTGGCTGTCCCTGGGGGTGCCCTGGCTGTCCCCTAGGTGTCCCTGGGGGTGCCCTCGCTGTCCCTGGGGTGCCCTGGCTGTCCCCTAGGTGTCCCTGGTGGTCCCCTTGGTGTCCCTGGGGGTGCCCAGGGTGTCCCTTAGGTGTCCCTAGGGTGCCCTGGCTGTGCCCTAGGTGTCCCTGGGGTGCCCTGGCTGTGCCCTTGGTGTCCCTGGGGGTGCCCTGGCTGTCTCCTAGGTTTCCCTGGGGGTGCCCAGGGTGTCCCTGGGGTGTCCTGGCTGTCCCCCACGTGTCCCTGGGGGTGCCCAGGGTGTCCCTGGGGGTGCCCTTGCTGTCCCGTAGGTGTCCCTGGGGGTGCCCTGGGTGTCCCCCTGGTGTCCCTGGGGTGCCCTGGCTGTCCCCTAGGTGTCCCTGGGGGTGACCAGGCTGTCCTTGGGGTGCTCTGGCTGTCCCCTAGGTGTCCCTGGGGGTGCCCTGCCTGTCCCCTAGGTGTCCCTGGGGGTGCCCTGGCTGTCCCCTAGGTGTCCCTGGGTGTCCCTGGGCGTGCACAGGGTGTCCCTGGGGTTCCCTGGCTGTCCCCTAGGTGTCCCTGGGGGGGGCCCTGGCTGTCCCCTAGGTGTCCCTGGGGGTGCCCTGGGTGTCCCTGGGGGGGCCCTGGCTGTCCCCTAGGTTTCCCTGGGGGTGCCCTGGGTGTCCTTGGGGGGGCCCTGCCTGTCCCCTAGGTGTCCCTGGGGGGGCCCTGGCTGTCCCCTAGGTGTCCCTGGGGGTGCATTAGGTGTCCCTGGGGGTGCCCAGGGTGTCCCTGGGGTTCCCTGGCTGTCCCCTAGGTGTCCCTGGGGGGGCCCTGGTGTCCCTGGGGTGCCCTGACTGTCCCTAGGTGTCCCTGGGGGTGCCCTGGGTGTCCCTGGGGTGCCCTGGGGGTACCCTGGCTGTCCCTGGAGGTGCCCTGCCTGTCCCTTAGGTGTCCCTGGGGGTGCCCTGGCTGTCCCTAGGGTGCCCTGGCTGTGCCCTCGGTGTCTCTGGGGGTGCCCTGGGTGTCCCTAGGGTACCATGGCTGTCCCTAGGGTGCCCTGGCTGTCCCCTCGGTGTCCCTGGGGATGCCCTGGGTGTCCCTGGGGTGCCCTGGCTGTCCCGTCAGTGTCCCTGGGGGTGCCCTGCCTGTCCCCTAGGTGTCCCTGTGGGTGCCCTGCCTGTCCCTATGGTGCCCTGGCTGTCCCCTACGTGTCTCTGGGGGTGCCCTGGCTGTCCCTAGGGTGCCCTGGCTGGGCCCTCAGTGTCTCTGGGAGTGCCCAAGGTGTCCCTTGGCGTGCCCATGGTGTTCCTGGGGTTCCCTGGCTGTCCCCTAGGTGTCCCTGGGGGGGCCCTGGGTGTCCCCTAGGTGTCCCTGGAGGTGCCCTGGCTGTCTTTAGGGTGCCCTGGCTGTCCCCTAGGTGTCCCTGGGGGTGCCCTAGGTGTCCCTGGGGGTGCCCTGGCTGTCCCTGGAGTGCCCTGGCTGTCCCCTAGGTGTCCCTGGGGGTGCCCTGGCTGTCCCCTAGGTGTCCCTGGGGGTGTCCTGCCTTCCCCTAGGTGTCCCTCGGGTGCCCTGGCTTTCCCCTAGGTGTCCCTGGGGGTGCCCTGCGTGTCCCTGGGGTGCCCTGGCTGTCCCCTAGGTGTCCCTGGGGGTGCCCTGGCTGTCCCGTCAGTGTCCCTGGGGGTGCCCTGCCTGTCCCCTAGGTGTCGTTGGGGGTGCCCTGGGTGTCCCTGGGGGTGCCCTGCCTGTCCCCTAGGTGTCCCTAAGGGTGCCCTGGCTGTCTCCTAGGTGTCCCTGGGGGTGCCCAGGGTGTCCCTGGGGTGTCCTGGCTGTCCCCTACGTGTCCCTGGGGGTGCCCAGGGTGTCCCTGGGGGTGCCCTTGCTGTCCCGTAGGTGTCCCTGGGGGTGCCTTGGGTGTCCCCTTGGTGTCCCTGGGGTGCCCTGGCTGTCCCCTAGGTGTCCCTGGGGGTGACCAGGCTGTCCTTGGGGTGCTCTGGCTGTCCCCTAGGTGTCCCTGGGGGTGCCCTGCCTGTCCCCTAGGTGTCCCTGGGGGTGCCCTGGCTGTCCCCTAGGTGTCCCTGGGTGTGCCCTGGGTGTCCCTGGGCGTGCACAGGGTGTCCCTGGGGTTCCCTGGCTGTCCCCTAGGTGTCCCTGGGGGGGCCCTGGCTGTCCCCTAGGTGTCCCTGGGGGTGCCCTGGGTGTCCCTGGGGGGGCCCTGGCTGTCCCCTAGGTTTCCCTGGGGGTGCCCTGGGTGTCCTTGGGGGGGCCCTGGCTGTCCCCTAGGTTTCCCTGGGGGGTGCCCTTGGTGTCCCTGGGGGGGCCCTGGCTGTCCCCTAGGTTTCCCTGGGGGTGCCCTGGGTGTCTCTGGGGGGGCCCTGGCTGTCCCCTAGGTGTCCCTGGGGGGGCCCTGGTGTCCCTGGGGTGCCCTGACTGTCCCTAGGTGTCCCTGGGGGTGCCCTGGGTGTCCCTGGGGCGCCCTGGGGGTACCCTGGCTGTCCCTGGAGGTGCCCCTGCCTGTCCCTTAGGTGTCCCTGGGGGTGCCCTGGCTGTCCCTAGGGTGCCCTGGCTGTGCCCTCGGTGTCTCTGGGGGTGCCCTGGGTGTCCCTAGGATACCATGGCTGTCCCTAGGGTGCCCTGGCTGTCCCCTCGGTGTCCCTGGGGATGCCCTGGGTGTCCCTGGGGTGCCCTGGCTGTCCTGTCAGTGTCCCTGGGGGGTGCCCTGCCTGTCCCCTAGGTGTCCCTGGGGGTACCCTGCCTGTCCCTATGGTGCCCTGGCTGTCCCCTACGTGTCCCTGGGGGTGCCCTGGCTGTCCCTAGGGTGCCCTGGCTGGGCCCTCAGTGTCTCTGGGAGTGCCCTAGGTGTCCTTTGGCGTGCCCATGGTGTTCCTGGGGTTCCCTGGCTGTCCCCTAGGTGTCCCTGGGGGGGCCCTGGGTGTCCCCTAGGTGTCCCTGGAGGTGCCCTGGCTGTCTTTAGGGTGCCCTGGCTGTCCCCTAGGTGTCCCTGGGGGTGCCCTAGGTGTCCCTGGGGGTGCCCTGGCTGTCCCTGGAGTGCCCTGGCTGTCCCCTAGGTGTCCCTGGGGGGGCCCTGGCAGTCCCCCAGGTGTCCCTGGGGGTGTCCTGCCTTCCCCTAGGTGTCCCTCGGGTGCCCTGGCTTTCCCCTAGGTGTCCCTGGGGGTGCCCTGCGTGTCCCTGGGGTGCCCTGGCTGTCCCCTAGGTGTCCCTGGGGGTGCCCTGGCTGTCCCGTCAGTGTCCCTGGGGGTGCCCTGCCTGTCCCCTAGGTGTCGTTGGGGGTGCCCTGGGTGTCCCTGGGGGTGCCCTGCCTGTCCCCTAGGTGTCCCTGGGGGTGCCCTGGCTTTCCCTTTGGCGTCCCTGGGGTGCCCTCGCTGTCCCCTAGGTGTCCCTGGGGGTGCCCTGGCTCTCCTTGGGTTGGCCTGGCTGTGCCCTTGGTGTCCCTGAGGGTGCCCTGGCTGTCCCTAGGGTGCCCTGGCTGTGCCCTAGGTGTCCCTGTAGTGCCCTGGCTGTCCTCTAGGTGTCCCTGGGGTGCCCTGGGTGTCCCTGGCGTGCCCTGGCTGTCTCCTAGGTGTCCCTGTGGGTGCCCTCCCTGTCCCCCGGGATGCCCTGGCTGTCCCCTAGGTGTCCCTGTAGGTGCCCTGGCTGTCCCCTAGGTGTCCCTGGGGGTCCCTTTGGTGTCCCTGGGGGTGCCCTGGCTGTCCCCTAGGTGTCCCTGGGGGTGCCCTGGGTGTCCCTGGGGTGCCCTGGCTGTCCCCTAGGTGTCCCTGGTGGTCCCCTTGGTGTCCCTGGGGGTGCCCAGGGTGTCCCTTAGGTGTCCCTAGGGTGCCCTGGCTGTGCCCTAGGTGTCCCTGGGGTGCCCTGGCTGTGCCCTTGGTGTCCCTGGGGGTGCCCTGGCTGTCTCCTAGGTTTCCCTGGGGGTGCCCAGGGTGTCCCTGGGGTGTCCTGGCTGTCCCCCACGTGTCCCTGGGGGTGCCCAGGGTGTCCCTGGGGGTGCCCTTGCTGTCCCGTAGGTGTCCCTGGGGGTGCCCTGGGTGTCCCCCTGGTGTCCCTGGGGTGCCCTGGCTGTCCCCTAGGTGTCCCTGGGGGTGACCAGGCTGTCCTTGGGGTGCTCTGGCTGTCCCCTAGGTGTCCCTGGGGGTGCCCTGCCTGTCCCCTAGGTGTCCCTGGGGGTGCCCTGGCTGTCCCCTAGGTGTCCCTGGGTGTCCCTGGGCGTGCACAGGGTGTCCCTGGGGTTCCCTGGCTGTCCCCTAGGTGTCCCTGGGGGGGCCCTGGCTGTCCCCTAGGTGTCCCTGGGGGTGCCCTGGGTGTCCCTGGGGGGGCCCTGGCTGTCCCCTAGGTTTCCCTGGGGGTGCCCTGGGTGTCCTTGGGGGGGCCCTGCCTGTCCCCTAGGTGTCCCTGGGGGGGCCCTGGCTGTCCCCTAGGTGTCCCTGGGGGTGCATTAGGTGTCCCTGGGGGTGCCCAGGGTGTCCCTGGGGTTCCCTGGCTGTCCCCTAGGTGTCCCTGGGGGGGCCCTGGTGTCCCTGGGGTGCCCTGACTGTCCCTAGGTGTCCCTGGGGGTGCCCTGGGTGTCCCTGGGGTGCCCTGGGGGTACCCTGGCTGTCCCTGGAGGTGCCCTGCCTGTCCCTTAGGTGTCCCTGGGGGTGCCCTGGCTGTCCCTAGGGTGCCCTGGCTGTGCCCTCGGTGTCTCTGGGGGTGCCCTGGGTGTCCCTAGGGTACCATGGCTGTCCCTAGGGTGCCCTGGCTGTCCCCTCGGTGTCCCTGGGGATGCCCTGGGTGTCCCTGGGGTGCCCTGGCTGTCCCGTCAGTGTCCCTGGGGGTGCCCTGCCTGTCCCCTAGGTGTCCCTGTGGGTGCCCTGCCTGTCCCTATGGTGCCCTGGCTGTCCCCTACGTGTCTCTGGGGGTGCCCTGGCTGTCCCTAGGGTGCCCTGGCTGGGCCCTCAGTGTCTCTGGGAGTGCCCAAGGTGTCCCTTGGCGTGCCCATGGTGTTCCTGGGGTTCCCTGGCTGTCCCCTAGGTGTCCCTGGGGGGGCCCTGGGTGTCCCCTAGGTGTCCCTGGAGGTGCCCTGGCTGTCTTTAGGGTGCCCTGGCTGTCCCCTAGGTGTCCCTGGGGGTGCCCTAGGTGTCCCTGGGGGTGCCCTGGCTGTCCCTGGAGTGCCCTGGCTGTCCCCTAGGTGTCCCTGGGGGTGCCCTGGCTGTCCCCTAGGTGTCCCTGGGGGTGTCCTGCCTTCCCCTAGGTGTCCCTCGGGTGCCCTGGCTTTCCCCTAGGTGTCCCTGGGGGTGCCCTGCGTGTCCCTGGGGTGCCCTGGCTGTCCCCTAGGTGTCCCTGGGGGTGCCCTGGCTGTCCCGTCAGTGTCCCTGGGGGTGCCCTGCCTGTCCCCTAGGTGTCGTTGGGGGTGCCCTGGGTGTCCCTGGGGGTGCCCTGCCTGTCCCCTAGGTGTCCCTAAGGGTGCCCTGGCTGTCTCCTAGGTGTCCCTGGGGGTGCCCAGGGTGTCCCTGGGGTGTCCTGGCTGTCCCCTACGTGTCCCTGGGGGTGCCCAGGGTGTCCCTGGGGGTGCCCTTGCTGTCCCGTAGGTGTCCCTGGGGGTGCCTTGGGTGTCCCCTTGGTGTCCCTGGGGTGCCCTGGCTGTCCCCTAGGTGTCCCTGGGGGTGACCAGGCTGTCCTTGGGGTGCTCTGGCTGTCCCCTAGGTGTCCCTGGGGGTGCCCTGCCTGTCCCCTAGGTGTCCCTGGGGGTGCCCTGGCTGTCCCCTAGGTGTCCCTGGGTGTGCCCTGGGTGTCCCTGGGCGTGCACAGGGTGTCCCTGGGGTTCCCTGGCTGTCCCCTAGGTGTCCCTGGGGGGGCCCTGGCTGTCCCCTAGGTGTCCCTGGGGGTGCCCTGGGTGTCCCTGGGGGGGCCCTGGCTGTCCCCTAGGTTTCCCTGGGGGTGCCCTGGGTGTCCTTGGGGGGGCCCTGGCTGTCCCCTAGGTTTCCCTGGGGGTGCCCTTGGTGTCCCTGGGGGGGCCCTGGCTGTCCCCTAGGTTTCCCTGGGGGTGCCCTGGGTGTCTCTGGGGGGGCCCTGGCTGTCCCCTAGGTGTCCCTGGGGGGGCCCTGGTGTCCCTGGGGTGCCCTGACTGTCCCTAGGTGTCCCTGGGGGTGCCCTGGGTGTCCCTGGGGCGCCCTGGGGGTACCCTGGCTGTCCCTGGAGGTGCCCTGCCTGTCCCTTAGGTGTCCCTGGGGGTGCCCTGGCTGTCCCTAGGGTGCCCTGGCTGTGCCCTCGGTGTCTCTGGGGGTGCCCTGGGTGTCCCTAGGATACCATGGCTGTCCCTAGGGTGCCCTGGCTGTCCCCTCGGTGTCCCTGGGGATGCCCTGGGTGTCCCTGGGGTGCCCTGGCTGTCCTGTCAGTGTCCCTGGGGGTGCCCTGCCTGTCCCCTAGGTGTCCCTGGGGGTACCCTGCCTGTCCCTATGGTGCCCTGGCTGTCCCCTACGTGTCCCTGGGGGTGCCCTGGCTGTCCCTAGGGTGCCCTGGCTGGGCCCTCAGTGTCTCTGGGTGTGCCCTAGGTGTCCTTTGGCGTGCCCATGGTGTTCCTGGGGTTCCCTGGCTGTCCCCTAGGTGTCCCTGGGGGGGCCCTGGGTGTCCCCTAGGTGTCCCTGGAGGTGCCCTGGCTGTCTTTAGGGTGCCCTGGCTGTCCCCTAGGTGTCCCTGGGGGTGCCCTAGGTGTCCCTGGGGGTGCCCTGGCTGTCCCTGGAGTGCCCTGGCTGTCCCCTAGGTGTCCCTGGGGGGGCCCTGGCAGTCCCCCAGGTGTCCCTGGGGGTGTCCTGCCTTCCCCTAGGTGTCCCTCGGGTGCCCTGGCTTTCCCCTAGGTGTCCCTGGGGGTGCCCTGCGTGTCCCTGGGGTGCCCTGGCTGTCCCCTAGGTGTCCCTGGGGGTGCCCTGGCTGTCCCGTCAGTGTCCCTGGGGGTGCCCTGCCTGTCCCCTAGGTGTCGTTGGGGGTGCCCTGGGTGTCCCTGGGGGTGCCCTGCCTGTCCCCTAGGTGTCCCTGGGGGTACCCTGGGTGTTCCTGGGGTGCCCTGGCTGTCCCCTTCGTGTCCCTGGGGGTGCCCTGGCTGTCCCTGAGGTGCCCTGGCTGTTTTCAAGGTGTCCCTGTGGGTGCCCAGAGTGTCCCTGGGAGTGCCCTGGCTGTCCCCTAGGGGTCTCTGGGGGTGCCCTGTCTGTCCCGTCAGTGTCCCTGGGGGTGCCCTGCCTGTCCCCTAGGTGTCCCTGGGGGTGCCCGGCCTGTCCCCTAGGTGTCCCTGGGGGTGCCCTGGGTGTCCCTGGAGTGCCCTGGCTGTCCCCTAAATGTCCCTGGGGTGCCCTGGCTGTCCCCTAGGTGTCGCTGGGGGTGTCCTGCCTTCCCCTAGGTGTCCTGGGGGTGCCCTGGCTTTCCCTTGGGTGTCCCTGGGAGTGCCCTGCCTGTCCCCTAGGTGTCCCTGGGGGTGCCCTGGCTGTCTTTAGGGTGCCCTGGCTGTCCCCTAGGTGTCCCTGGGGGGGCCCTGGCTGTCCCCTAGGTGTCCCTGGGGGTGCCCTGCCTGTCCCCTAGGTGTCCCTGGGGATGCCCTGGCTGTCCTCTAGGTGTCCCTGGGGGTGCCCTGGGTGTCCCTGGGGATGCCCTGGCTGTCCCCTAGGTGTCCCTGGGGGTGCGCTGGGTGTCCCTAGGGTGCTTTGGCTGTGCCCTTGGTGTCCCTGGGGGTGCTCTGGCTGTCTCTGGAGTGCGCTGGCTGTCCCCTAGGTGTCCCTGGGGGTGCCCTGGCTGTCTCTGGAGTGCCCTGGCTGTCCCCTAGGTGTCCCTGGGGGTGCCCTGGCTGTCCCCTAGGTGTCACTGGGGGTGCCCTGGCTGTCCCCTACGTGTCCCTGTGGGTGCCCAGGGTGTCCCTGGGGATGCCTTGGAGGTCCCCTACGTGTCCCTGGGGTGCCCTGGCTGTCCCCTCGGTGTCCCTGGGCGTGCCCAGGATGTCCCTGGGGGTGCCCTTGCTGTCCCGTAGGTGTCCCTGGAGGTGCCCTGGGTGTCCCTGGGGTGCCCTGTCTTTCCCCTAGCTGTCCCTGGGGGTGCCCCGGCTGTCCCTGGGGTTCCATGGCTGTCCTCTACGTGTCCCTGGGGGTGCTCTGGGTGTCCCCTCGGTGTCCCTGGGGGTACCCTGCCTTTCCCCTAGGTGTCCTTGGGGGTGCCCTGACTGTCCTTCGGGTGCCCAGAGGGTGCCCTGGCTGTGCCCTTGGTGTCCTTGGGGGTGCCCAGGCTGTCCCAAGGGTGTCCTGGCTGTCCCCTAGGTGTCCCTGGGGGTGCCCTGCCTCTCCCCTAGGTGTCCCTGGGGGTGCCCTGGCTGTCCCCTAGGTGTCCCTGGGGGTGCCCTGCCTCTCCCCTAGGTGTCCCTGCGGGTGCCCTGGCTGTCCCCTAGGTGTCCCTGGGGGTGCCCTGGGTGTCCCTGGGGGTGCCCTGGCTGTCCCCTAGGTGGCCCTGGGATTGCCCTGGGTGTCCCTGGGGGTGCCCTGGAGGTCCCCTAGGTGTCCTTGGGGGTGCCCTGGCTGTCCCTGGGGTGCCCTGGCTGTCCCCAAGGTGTCCCTGGGGGTGCCCTGCCTGTCCTCTCGGTGTCCCTGGGGGTGCCCTGGCTGTGCTTTTGGTGTCCCTGGGGGTGCCCTGGCTGTCCCTAGGGTGCCCTGGCTGTCCCCTAGGTGTCCCTGGGTGTTCCCTGGGTGTCCCTGGGCGTGCACAGGGTGTCCCTGGGGTTCCCTGGCTGTCCCCTAGGTGTCCCGGGATGGGCCCTGGCTGTCCCCTAGGTGTCCCTGGGGGTGCACAGGGTGTCCCTGGGGTTCCCTGGCTGTCCCCTAGGTGTCTCTGGGGGGGCCCTGGTGTCCCTGGGTTGCCCTGGCTGTCCCCTAGGTGTCCTTGCCTGTCTCGTATCCTCGACTCCGCCTCCGGCGCCATGGTGACTCCCCTCCCAGTCTGGACCATTGTGGCCTCACCCCCTCCCCTGGGGCCATCCGACCCATCCCAGTATAGACCAGTAAGGCACCGAGTGGCCACCATGGACCCCCACACGCCTGCCAGTTCATCCCAGTTCATCCCAGTCCACTCTTTGTCCATCCCAGGTTTCTCTGGTCACCCTCCCAGTGCTCTCAGTCCATCCCAGTCCCGCAGGTGTTGGTGCTTGGGGCTTGATGAGCTGGTGCCTGTCCGCAACGTGGAGCGGCTCAAACGGGACCTCAGGGTGAGGGGGGCGCGGATTTGGGGGGATCCTGGGGGTCCTGAGTTGTCGGGGAGGGGGTTTTTGGGTTGTGGGGGGTCTGGGGGGCGTCCTGGGGGCTGCTTTGGGTGCTTTGGGGGGTATTCGGGAGGCTTGGGCGGCCCATTTGAGGCATCAAAGAACCTGAGGAGGGTTTTGATAGCTCCTGGAGGTGGAGGCGGCCGTGGGGGTGAGCTGGCTGTCCCAGGGGGTTCCTGGCTGTCCCTCGATGTCCCTGGGGTGCCCTGGCTGTCA
Organism: Chamaea fasciata; assembly: GCF_029207755.1. Classification (NCBI taxonomy): domain Eukaryota; kingdom Metazoa; phylum Chordata; class Aves; order Passeriformes; family Sylviidae; genus Chamaea; species Chamaea fasciata. The sequence goes on along the minus strand of NW_027094257.1, from coordinate 135,115 downwards.
CTTAGGTGTCCCTCGGGGTGCCCTGGCTGTCCCTAGGGTGCCCTGGCTGTCCCCTAGGTGTCCCTGGGGTGCCCTGACTGTCCCTAGGTGTCCCTGGGGGTACCCTGGCTGTCCCTGGAGGTGCCCTGCCTGTCCCCTAGGTGTCCCTGGGGGTGTCCTGCCTTGCCCTAGGTGTCCCTGGGGGTGCCCTGGCTGTCCCCTCCGTGTCCCTGGGGGTGCCCTGGGTGTCCCTGGGGTGCCCTGGCTGACCCCAAGGTGTCCCTTGGGGTGCCAAGAGTGTCCCTAGGAGGTCCCTGGCTGTCCCCTAGGGGTCTCTGGGGGTGCCCTGGCTGTCCCGTCAGTGTCCCTGGGGGTGCCCTGCCTGTCCCTTAGGTGTCCCTGGGTGTGCCCTGGCTGTCCCTAGGGTGCCCTGGCTGTACCCTCGGTGTCTCTGGGGGTGCCCTGGCTGTCCCTAGGGTGCCATGGCTGTCCCTAGGGTGCCCTGGCTGTCCCCTCAGTGTCCCTGGGGGTGCGCTGGGTGTCCCTAGGGTGCTTTGGCTGTGCCCTTGGTGTCCCTGGGGGTGCTCTGGCTGTCTCTGGAGTGCGCTGGCTGTCCCCTAGGTGTCCCTGGGGGTGCCCTGGCTGTCTCTGGAGTGCCCTGGCTGTCCCCTAGGTGTCCCTGGGGGTGCCCTGGCTGTCCCCTAGGTGTCACTGGGGGTGCCCTGGCTGTCCCCTAAGTGTCCCTGGGGGTGCCCTGGGTGTCCCTGGGGTGCCCTGGCTGTCCCCTAGGTGTCCCTGGGGGGGCCCTGGCTGTCCCCTAAGTGTCCCTGGGGGTGCCCTGGGTGTCCCTGGGGTGCCCTGGCTTTCCCCTCGGTGTCCCTGGGGGTGCCCTGGCTGTCCCCTAGGTGTCCCTGGGGGGGCCCTGGCTGTCCCCTAGGTGTCCCTGGGGGTGCCCTGGGTGTCCCTGGGTGTGCTCTGGAGGTCCCCTAGGTTTCCCTGGTGGTGCCCTGGCTGTCCCTGGGGTGCCCTGGCTGTCCCCAAGTTGTCCCTGGCGGTGCCCTGCCTGTCCTCTCGGTGTCTCTGGGGGTGCCCTGGCTGTCCCCTAAGTGTCCCTGGGGGTGCCCTGGGTGTCCCTGGGGTGCCCTGGCTGTCCCCTAGCTGTCCCTGGGGGGGCCCTGGCTGTCCCCTAGGTGTCCCTGGGGGTGCCCTGCCTGTCCCCTAGGTGTCCCTGGGGGTGCCCTGGCTGTCCCCTTGGTGTCCCTAGGGTGCCCTGTCTGTGCCCTTGGTGTCCCTGGGGGTGCCCTGGCTGTTCCTAGGGTTCCCTGGCTGTGCCCTTGGTGTCCCTGGGGGTGCCCTGGCTGTCCCTAGGGTGCCCTGGCTGTGCCCTTGGTGTCCCTGGGGGTGCCCTGGCTGTCCGTAGGGTGCCCTGGCTGTGCCCTAGGTGTCCCTGGAGTGCCCTGGCTGTCCCTGGGGGTGCCATGGCTGTCCCCTCGTTGTCCCTGGGGGTACCCTGCGTGTCCCCTAGGTGTCCTTGGGGGTGCCCTGGCTGTCCCCTCCGTGTCCCTTGGGTGACCTGGCTGTTCCCTAGGTGTCCCTGGGGGTGCCCTGGCTGTCCCCAGGGTGCCCTGGCTGTGCCCTCGGTGTCTCTGGGGGTGCCCAGGCTGTCCCCTCGGTGTCCCTGGGGGTGCCCGGGCTGTCCCTAGTGTGCCGTGGCTGTCCCCTAGGTGTCCCTGGGGGTACCCTGTGTGTGCCTGGGGTGCCCTGGCTGTCCCCTAGGTGTCCCTGGGGGTGACCTGGGTGTCCCTGGGGATGCCCTGGCTGTCCCCTAGGTGTCCCTGGGTGTCCCTGGGGTGCCGTGGGGGTGCCCTGCCTGTCCTCTAGGTGTCCTTGGGGGTGCCCTGGCTGTCCCCTAGGTTTCCCTGGGGGTGCCCTGGCTGTCCCCTAGGTGTCCCTGGGGGTGCCCTGGGTGTCCCTGGAGTGCCCTGGCAGTCCCCTAAATGTCCCTGGGAGTGCCCTGGCTTTCCCCTCGGTGTCCCTGGGGGTGCCCTGCCTGTCCCCTAGGTGTCCCTGGGGGTGCCCTGGCTGTCTTTAGGGTGCCCTGGCTGTCCCCTAGGTGTCCCTGGGTGTGCCCTGCCTGTCCCCTAGGTGTCGTTCGGGGTGCCATGGGTGTCCCTGGGGTGCCCTGCCTATCCCCTAGGTGTCCTTGGGGGTGCCCTGGGTGTCCCCTAGGTGTCCCTGGGTGTGCCCTGCCTGTCCCCTTGGTGTCGTTCGGGGTGCCCTGGGTGTCCCTGGGGTGCCCTGGCTGTCCCCTAGGGGTCTCTGGGAGTGCCCTGGCTGTCCCCTAGGTGTCCCTGGGAGTGCCCTGACTGTCCTTGGGGTGCCCAGGGGGTGCCCTGGCTGTCCCCAAGGTGTCCCTGGGGTTGCCTTCCCTGTCACCTAGGTGTCCCTGGGGTGCCCTGGCTGTCCCCTCGGTTTCCCTGGGGGTGCCCAGGGTGTCCCTGGGAGTGCCCTGGCTGTCCCCTTGGTGTCCCTGGGGGTGCCCTGGCTGTCCCCTTCCTGTCTTGGGGGTGCCCTGGCTGTCCCTAGGGTGCCCTGGCTGTCCCCTAGGTGTCCCTGGGGGTGCCCAGGGTGTCCCTAGGGTGCCCTGGCTGTCCCCTACATGTCCCTGGGGGGCCCAGTGTGTCCCTGGGGGTGCCTTGGCTGTCCCCTAGGTGTCCCTGGGGGTGCCCTGGCTGTCCCCTAGGTGTCCCTGGGGGTGCCCTGGCTGTCCTTGGGGTGCTCTGGCTGTCCCCCAGCTGTCCCTGGGGGTGCCCTGGCTGACCCTGGGGTGCCATGGCTGTCCTCTCCGTGTCCCTGGGGGTACCCTGGGTGTCCCTGGGGTGCCCTGGGGGCGCCCTGCCTATCCTCTAGTTGTCCCTGGGGGTGCCCTGTCTGTCCCCTCGGTGTCCCTGGGGGTGCCCTGCCTGTCCTCTAGGTGTCCCTGGGGGTGCCCTGGGTGCCCCTGGGGTTCCCTGGCTGTCCCGTACGTGTCCCTGGAATTCCCTGAATGTCCCCTAGGTGTCCCTGGGGGTGCCCAGTGTGTCCCTGGGGTTCCCTTGCTGTCCCGTAGGTGTCCCTGGGGGTGCCCTGGGTGTCCCTGGGGTACCCTGGCTGTCCCCTAGGTTTCCCTGGGGGTGCCCTGGCTGTCCCCTTGGTGTCCCTGGGGTGCCCTGGCTGTCCCCTAGGTGTCCCTGGGGGTGCCCTGTTTGTCCTTGGGGTGCTCGGGCTGTCCCCTAGCTGTCCCTGGGGGTGCCCTGGGTATCCCTGGGGTGCCCTGGGGGTGCCCTGCCTGTCCTCTAGGTGTCCCTGGGGGTGCCATGGCTGTCCCCTAGGTGTCCCTCGGGGTGCCCTGGCTGTCCCCTAGGCGGCCCTTGGGGTGCCCTGGGTGTCCCTGGGGTGCCCTGGCTTTCTCCTAGGTGTCCCTTGGGGTGCCCTGGTTGTCCCTGAGGGTGCCCTGGCTGTGCCCTTGGTGTCCCTGCGTGTCCCCTAGGTGTCCTTCAGGGTGCCCTGGCTGTCCCTAGGGTGCCCTGGCTGTCCCCTTGGTGTCCCTGGGGTGCCCTGGCTGTCCCCTTGGTGTCCCTGGGAGAGCCCTGGGTGTCCCTGGGGTGCCTAGGGGGTGCCCTGCCTGTCCCCTAGGTGTCCCTGGGTGTCCCCAGGGTGCCCTGGCTGTGCCCTCGGTGTCTCTGGGGGTGCCCGGGCTGTCCCCTCGGTGTCCCTGGGGGTGCCCTGGCTGTCCCTAGTGTGCCGTGGCTGTCCCCTAGGTGTCCCTGGGGGTGCCCTGGGTGTGCCTGGGGTGCCCTGGCTGTCCCCTTGGTGTCCCTGGGGGTGACCTGGGTGTCCCTGGGGATGCCCTGGCTGTCCCCTAGGTGTCCCTGGGTGTCCCTGGGGTGCCCTGGGGGTGCCCTGCCTGTCCTCTAGGTGTCCCTGGGGGTGCCCTGGCTTTCCCCTCGGTGTCCCTGGGAGTGCCCTGCCTGTCCCCTAGGTGTCCCTGGGGGTGACCTAGCTGTCTTTAGGGTGCCCTGGCTGTCCCCTAGGTGTCCCTGGGTGTGCCCTGCCTGTCCCCTAGGTGTCGTTCGGGGTGCCCTGGGTGTCCCTGGGGGTGCCCTGCCTGTCCCCTAGGTGTCCCTGGGGGTGCCCTGGGTGTCCCTGGGGTGCCCTGGCTGTCCCCTTGGTGTCCCTGGGGGTGCCCTGGGTGTCCCTGGGGTGCCCTGGCTGTCCCCTAGGGTTCTCTGGGGGTGCCCTGGCTGTCCCGTCAGTGTCCCTGGGGGTGCCCTGCCTGTCCCCTAGGTGTCCCTGGGGGTTCCCTGCCTGTCCCCTAGGTGTCCCTGGGGGTTCCCTGGGTGTCCCTGGAGTGCCCTGGCTGTCCCCTTAATGTCCCTGGGGGTGCCCTGACTGTCCCCTAGGTGTCACTGAGGGTGTCCTGCCTTCCCCTATGCGTCCCTGGGGGTGCCCTGGCTTTCCCCACGGTGTCCCTGGGGGTGCCCTGCCTGTCCCCTAGATGTCCCTGGGGGTGCCCTGGGTGTCCCTGGGGGGAGCTGGCTATCCCCTAGGTGTCCCTGGGGGGGCCCTGGCTGTCCCTGGTGTGCCCTGGCTGTCCCCTTGGTGTCCCTGGGGGGGCCCTGGCTGTCCCCTAGGTGTCCCTGGGGGTGCCCTTCCTGTCCTCTAGGTGTCCCTGGGGGTTCCCTGGCTGTCCCTCGGGTTCCCTGGCTGTCCCCTAGGTGTCCCTGGGGGTGGCTAGTGTGTCCCTGGGGTTCCCTGGCTGTTCCCTTGGTGTCCCTGGGGGCGCCCTGGGTGTCCCTGGGGGTGCACAGAGTGTCAGTGGGGTTCCCTGGCTGTCCCGTACTTGTCCCTGGGGTTCCCTGGCTGTCCCCTAGGTGTCCCTGGGGGTGCCCTGAGTGTCCCTGGGCTGCCCTGGCTGTCCCCTAGGTGTCCCTGGGGGTGCCCTCGCTGTCCCTGGGGTGCCCTGGCTGTCCCCTAGGTGTCCCTGGGGGTTCCCTGCGTGTCCCCTAGGTGTCCTTGGGGGTGCCCTGGCTGTCCCTAGGGTGGCATGGCTGTGCCCTCGGTGTCCCAGGGGGTGCCCTGGCTGTCCCTAGGGTGCCCTGGCTGTCCCCTAGGTGTCCCTGGGGGTGCCCTGGGTGTGCCTGGGGTGCCCTGGCTGTGCCCTAGGTGTCCCTAGGGGTTCCCTGGCTGTCCCCTAAGTGTCCCTGGGGGTGCCCTGGGTGTCCCTGGGGTGCCCTGGCTGTCCCCTAGGTGTCCCTGGGGGGCCCCTGACTGTCCCCTAGGTGTCCCTGGGGGTGCCCTGGGTGTCCCTGGGTGTGCTCTGGAGGTCCCCTCGGTGCCCCTGGGGGTGCCCTGGCTGTCCCTGGGGTGCCCTGGCTGTCCCCAAGTTGTCCCTGGCGGTGCCCTGCCTGTCCTCTCGGTGTCCCTGGGGGTGCCCTGGCTGTCCCTGGGGGTGCACAGGGTGTCCCTGGGGTTCCCTGGCTGTCCCCTAGGTGTCCCTGGGGGGGCCCTGGCTGTCCCCTAGGTGTCCCTGGGGGTGCCCTGGCTGTCCCCTACGTGTCCCTGGAGCTGCCCTGGGTGTCCCTGGGGTGCCCTGGGGGTGCCCTGGCTGACCCTGGAGTGCCCTGGCTGTCCCCTAGGTGTCCCTGGGGGGTCCCCTGGCTGTCCCCTAGGTGTCCCTGGGGGTGCCCTGGCTGTCCCTAGGGTGCCCTGGGGGTGCCCTGGCTGTCCCTGGAGTGCCCTGGCTGTCCCCTCGGTGTCCCTGGGGGTGCCCTGAGTGTCCTTGGGGTGCCCAGGGGGTGCCCTGGCTGTCCCCAAGGTGTCCCTGGGGTTGCCTTCCCTGTCATCTAGGTGTCCCTGGGGTGCCCTGGCTGTCTCCTAGGTGTCCCTGGGGGTGCCCTGGGTGTGCCTGGGGTGCCCTGGCTGTTCCCTAGGTGTCCCTGGGGGTGCCCTGGCTGTCCCCTAAGTGTCCCTGGGGGTGCCCTGAGTGTCCTTGGGGTGCCCTGGCTGTCCCCTAGGTGTCCCTGGGGGTGCCCTGCCTGTCCCCTAGGTGTCCCTGGGGGTGCCCTGGGTGTCCCTGGGGTTCCCTGGCTGACCCGTACGTGTCCCTGGGGTTCCCTGAAGGTCCCCTAGGTGTCCCTGGGGGTGCCCAGGGTGTCCCTGGGGGTGCCCTTGCTGTCCCGTAGGTGTCGCTGGGGGTGCCCTGGGTGTCCCTGGGGTACCCTGGCTGTCCCCTAGGTGTCCCTGGGGGTGCCCTGGCTTTCCCTTTGGCGTCCCTGGGGTGCCCTGGCTGTCCCCTAGGTGTCCCTGGGGGTGCCCTGGCTCTCCTTGGGTTGGCCTGGCTGTTCCCTTGGTGTCCCTGAGGGTGCCCTGGCTGTCCCTAGGGTGCCCTGGCTGTGCCCTAGGTGTCCCTGTAGTGCCCTGGCTGTCCTCTAGGTGTCCCTGGGGTGCCCTGGGTGTCCCTGGCATGCCCTGGCTGTCTCCTAGGTGTCCCTGTGGGTGCCCTCCCTGTCCCCCGGGATGCCCTGGCTGTCCCCTAGGTGTCCCTGGGGGTGCCCTGGGTGTCCCTGTGGTCCCCTGGCTGTTCCCTAGGTGTCCCTGTAGGTGCCCTGGCTGTCCCCTAGGTGTCCCTGGGGGTCCCTTTGGTGTCCCTGGGGGTGCCCTGGCTGTCCCCTAGGTGTCCATGGGGGTGCCCTGGGTGTCCCTGGGCTGCCCTGGCTGTCCCCTAGGTGTCCCTGGGGGTGCCCTGGATGTCACTGGGGGGGCCCTGGCTGTCCCTGGGGGTGCCCTGGCTGTCCCCTAGGTGTCCCTGGGGGTGCCCTCGCTGTCCCTGGGGTGCCCTGGCTGTCCCCTAGGTGTCCCTGGTGGTCCCCTTGGTGTCCCTGGGGGTGCCCAGGGTGTCCCTTAGGTGTCCCTAGGGTGCCCTGGCTGTGCCCTAGGTGTCCCTGGGGTGCCCTGGCTGTCCCGTGAGTGTCCCTGGGGGTGCCCTGGCTGTCCCTAGGGTGCCCTGGCTGTGCCCTTGGTGTCCCTGGGGGTGCCCTGGCTGTCTCCTAGGTTTCCCTGGGGGTGCCCAGGGTGTCCCTGGGGTGTCCTGGCTGTCCCCCACGTGTCCCTGGGGGTGCCCAGGGTGTCCCTGGGGCTGCCCTTGCTGTCCCGTAGGTGTCCCTGGGGGTGCCATGGGTGTCCCCCTGGTGTCCCTGGGGTGCCCTGGCTGTCCCCTAGGTGTCCCTGGGGGTGACCAGGCTGTCCTTGGGGTGCTCTGGCTGTCCCCTAGGTGTCCCTGGGGGTGCCCTGCCTGTCCCCTAGGTGTCCCTGGGGGTGCCCTGGGTGTGCCTGGGGTGCCCTGGCTGTCCCCTAGGTGTCCCTAGGGGTTCCCTGGCTGTCCCCTAAGTGTCCCTGGGGGTGCCCTGGGTGTCCCTGGGGTGCCCTGGCTGTCCCCTAGGTGTCCCTGGGGGGGCCCTGACTGTCCCCTAGGTGTCCCTGGGGGTGCCCTGGGTGTCCCTGGGTGTGCTCTGGAGGTCCCCTCGGTGCCCCTGGGGGTGCCCTGGCTGTCCCTGGGGTGCCCTGGCTGTCCCCAAGTTGTCCCTGGCGGTGCCCTGCCTGTCCTCTCGGTGTCCCTGGGGGTGCCCTGGCTGTCCCCTAGGTGTCCCTGGGGGGGCCCTGGCTGTCCCCTAGGTGTCCCTGGGGGTGCCCTGGCTGTCCCCTACGTGTCCCTGGAGCTGCCCTGGGTGTCCCTGGGGTGCCCTGGGGGTGCCCTGGCTGACCCTGGAGTGCCCTGGCCGTCCCCTAGGTGTCCCTGGGGGGTCCCCTGGCTGTCCCCTAGGTGTCCCTGGGGGTGCCCTGGCTGTCCCTAGGGTGCCCTGGGGGTGCCCTGGCTGTCCCTGGAGTGCCCTGGCTGTCCCCTCGGTGTCCCTGGGGGTGCCCTGAGTGTCCTTGGGGTGCCCAGGGGGTGCCCTGGCTGTCCCCAAGGTGTCCCTGGGGTTGCCTTCCCTGTCATCTAGGTGTCCCTGGGGTGCCCTGGCTGTCTCCTAGGTGTCCCTGGGGGTGCCCTGGGTGTGCCTGGGGTGCCCTGGCTGTTCCCTAGGTGTCCCTGGGGGTGCCCTGGCTGTCCCCTAAGTGTCCCTGGGGGTGCCCTGAGTGTCCTTGGGGTGCCCTGGCTGTCCCCTAGGTGTCCCTGGGGGTGCCCTGCCTGTCCCCTAGGTGTCCCTGGGGGTGCCCTGGGTGTCCCTGGGGTTCCCTGGCTGACCCGTACGTGTCCCTGGGGTTCCCTGAAGGTCCCCTAGGTGTCCCTGGGGGTGCCCAGGGTGTCCCTGGGGGTGCCCTTGCTGTCCCGTAGGTGTCGCTGGGGGTGCCCTGGGTGTCCCTGGGGTACCCTGGCTGTCCCCTAGGTGTCCCTGGGGGTGCCCTGGCTTTCCCTTTGGCGTCCCTGGGGTGCCCTGGCTGTCCCCTAGGTGTCCCTGGGGGTGCCCTGGCTCTCCTTGGGTTGGCCTGGCTGTGCCCTTGGTGTCCCTGAGGGTGCCCTGGCTGTCCCTAGGGTGCCCTGGCTGTGCCCTAGGTGTCCCTGTAGTGCCCTGGCTGTCCTCTAGGTGTCCCTGGGGTGCCCTGGGTGTCCCTGGCGTGCCCTGGCTGTCTCCTAGGTGTCCCTGTGGGTGCCCTCCCTGTCCCCCGGGATGCCCTGGCTGTCCCCTAGGTGTCCCTGGGGGTGCCCTGGGTGTCCCTGTGGTCCCCTGGCTGTTCCCTAGGTGTCCCTGTAGGTGCCCTGGCTGTCCCCTAGGTGTCCCTGGGGGTCCCTTTGGTGTCCCTGGGGGTGCCCTGGCTGTCCCCTAGGTGTCCATGGGGGTGCCCTGGGTGTCCCTGGGCTGCCCTGGCTGTCCCCTAGGTGTCCCTGGGGGTGCCCTGGATGTCACTGGGGGGGCCCTGGCTGTCCCTGGGGGTGCCCTGGCTGTCCCCTAGGTGTCCCTGGGGGTGCCCTCGCTGTCCCTGGGGTGCCCTGGCTGTCCCCTAGGTGTCCCTGGTGGTCCCCTTGGTGTCCCTGGGGGTGCCCAGGGTGTCCCTTAGGTGTCCCTAGGGTGCCCTGGCTGTGCCCTAGGTGTCCCTGGGGTGCCCTGGCTGTCCCGTCAGTGTCCCTGGGGGTGCCCTGGCTGTCCCTAGGGTGCCCTGGCTGTGCCCTTGGTGTCCCTGGGGGTGCCCTGGCTGTCTCCTAGGTTTCCCTGGGGGTGCCCAGGGTGTCCCTGGGGTGTCCTGGCTGTCCCCCACGTGTCCCTGGGGGTGCCCAGGGTGTCCCTGGGGCTGCCCTTGCTGTCCCGTAGGTGTCCCTGGGGGTGCCATGGGTGTCCCCCTGGTGTCCCTGGGGTGCCCTGGCTGTCCCCTAGGTGTCCCTGGGGGTGACCAGGCTGTCCTTGGGGTGCTCTGGCTGTCCCCTAGGTGTCCCTGGGGGTGCCCTGCCTGTCCCCTAGGTGTCCCTGGGGGTGCCCTGGCTGTCCCCTAGGTGTCCCTGGGTGTCCCTGGGCGTGCACAGGGTGTCCCTGGGGTTCCCTGGCTGTCCCCTAGGTGTCCCTGGGGGGGCCCTGGCTGTCCCCTAGGTGTCCTTGGGGGTGCCCTGGGTGTCCCTGGGGGGGCCCTGGCTGTCCCCTAGGTTTCCCTGGGGGTGCCCTGGGTGTCCTTGGGGGGGCCCTGGCTGTCCCCTAGGTGTCCCTGGGGGGGCCCTGGCTGTCCCCTAGGTGTCCCTGGGGGTGCATTAGGTGTCCCTGGGGGTGCCCAGGGTGTCCCTGGGGTTCCCTGGCTGTCCCCTAGGTGTCCCTGGGGGGGCCCTGGTGTCCCTGGGGTGCCCTGACTGTCCCTAGGTGTCCCTGGGGGTGCCCTGGGTGTCCCTGGGGTGCCCTGGGGGTACCCTGGCTGTCCCTGGAGGTGCCCTGCCTGTCCCTTAGGTGTCCCTGGGGGTGCCCTGGCTGTCCCTAGGGTGCCCTGGCTGTGCCCTCGGTGTCTCTGGGGGTGCCCTGGGTGTCCCTAGGGTACCATGTCTGTCCCTAGGGTGCCCTGGCTGTCCCCTCGGTGTCCCTGGGGATGCCCTGGGTGTCCCTGGGGTGCCCTGGCTGTCCCGTCAGTGTCCCTGGGGGTGCCCTGCCTGTCCCCTAGGTGTCCCTGTGGGTGCCCTGCCTGTCCCTATGGTGCCCTGGCTGTCCCCTACGTGTCTCTGGGGGTGCCCTGGCTGTCCCTAGGGTGCCCTGGCTGGGCCCTCAGTGTCTCTGGGAGTGCCCAAGGTGTCCCTTGGAGTGCCCATGGTGTTCCTGGGGTTCCCTGGCTGTCCCCTAGGTGTCCCTGGGGGGGCCCTGGGTGTCCCCTAGGTGTCCCTGGAGGTGCCCTGGCTCTCTTTAGGGTGCCCTGGCTGTCCCCTAGGTGTCCCTGGGGGTGCCCTAGGTGTCCCTGGGGGTGCCCTGGCTGTCCCTGGAGTGCCCTGGCTGTCCCCTAGGTGTCCCTGGGGGTGCCCTGGCTGTCCCCTAGGTGTCCCTGGGGGTGTCCTGCCTTCCCCTAGGTGTCCCTCGGGTGCCCTGGCTTTCCCCTAGGTGTCCCTGGGGGTGCCCTGCGTGTCCCTGGGGTGCCCTGGCTGTCCCCTAGGTGTCCCTGGGGGTGCCCTGGCTGTCCCGTCAGTGTCCCTGGGGGTGCCCTGCCTGTCCCCTAGGTGTCGTTGGGGGTGCCCTGGGTGTCCCTGGGGGTGCCCTGCCTGTCCCCTAGGTGTCCCTAAGGGTGCCCTGGCTGTCTCCTAGGTGTCCCTGGGGGTGCCCAGGGTGTCCCTGGGGTGTCCTGGCTGTCCCCTACGTGTCCCTGGGGGTGCCCAGGGTGTCCCTGGGGGTGCCCTTGCTGTCCCGTAGGTGTCCCTGGGGGTGCCTTGGGTGTCCCCTTGGTGTCCCTGGGGTGCCCTGGCTGTCCCCTAGGTGTCCCTGGGGGTGACCAGGCTGTCCTTGGGGTGCTCTGGCTGTCCCCTAGGTGTCCCTGGGGGTGCCCTGCCTGTCCCCTAGGTGTCCCTGGGGGTGGCCTGGCTGTCCCCTAGGTGTCCCTGGGTGTGCCCTGGGTGTCCCTGGGCGTGCACAGGGTGTCCCTGGGGTTCCCTGGCTGTCCCCTAGGTGTCCCTGGGGGGGCCCTGGCTGTCCCCTAGGTGTCCCTGGGGGTGCCCTGGGTGTCCCTGGGGGGGCCCTGGCTGTCCCCTAGGTTTCCCTGGGGGTGCCCTGGGTGTCCTTGGGGGGGCCCTGGCTGTCCCCTAGGTTTCCCTGGGGGTGCCCTGGGTGTCCCTGGGGGGGCCCTGGCTGTCCCCTAGGTTTCCCTGGGGGTGCCCTGGGTGTCTCTGGGGGGGCCCTGGCTGTCCCCTAGGTGTCCCTGGGGGGGCCCTGGTGTCCCTGGGGTGCCCTGACTGTCCCTAGGTGTCCCTGGGGGTGCCCTGGGTGTCCCTGGGGCGCCCTGGGGGTACCCTGGCTGTCCCTGGAGGTGCCCTGCCTGTCCCTTAGGTGTCCCTGGGGGTGCCCTGGCTGTCCCTAGGGTGCCCTGGCTGTGCCCTCGGTGTCTCTGGGGGTGCCCTGGGTGTCCCTAGGATACCATGGCTGTCCCTAGGGTGCCCTGGCTGTCCCCTCGGTGTCCCTGGGGATGCCCTGGGTGTCCCTGGGGTGCCCTGGCTGTCCTGTCAGTGTCCCTGGGGGTGCCCTGCCTGTCCCCTAGGTGTCCCTGGGGGTACCCTGCCTGTCCCTATGGTGCCCTGGCTGTCCCCTACGTGTCCCTGGGGGTGCCCTGGCTGTCCCTAGGGTGCCCTGGCTGGGCCCTCAGTGTCTCTGGGAGTGCCCTAGGTGTCCCTTGGCGTGCCCATGGTGTTCCTGGGGTTCCCTGGCTGTCCCCTAGGTGTCCCTGGGGGGGCCCTGGGTGTCCCCTAGGTGTCCCTGGAGGTGCCCTGGCTGTCTTTAGGGTGCCCTGGCTGTCCCCTAGGTGTCCCTGGGGGTGCCCTAGGTGTCCCTGGGGGTGCCCTGGCTGTCCCTGGAGTGCCCTGGCTGTCCCCTAGGTGTCCCTGGGGGGGCCCTGGCAGTCCCCCAGGTGTCCCTGGGGGTGTCCTGCCTTCCCCTAGGTGTCCCTCGGGTGCCCTGGCTTTCCCCTAGGTGTCCCTGGGGGTGCCCTGCGTGTCCCTGGGGTGCCCTGGCTGTCCCCTAGGTGTCCCTGGGGGTGCCCTGGCTGTCCCGTCAGTGTCCCTGGGGGTGCCCTGCCTGTCCCCTAGGTGTCGTTGGGGGTGCCCTGGGTGTCCCTGGGGGTGCCCTGCCTGTCCCCTAGGTGTCCCTGGGGGTACCCTGGGTGTTCCTGGGGTGCCCTGGCTGTCCCCTTCGTGTCCCTGGGGGTGCCCTGGCTGTCCCTGAGGTGCCCTGGCTGTTTTCAAGGTGTCCCTGTGGGTGCCCAGAGTGTCCCTGGGAGTGCCCTGGCTGTCCCCTAGGGGTCTCTGGGGGTGCCCTGTCTGTCCCGTCAGTGTCCCTAAGGGTGCCCTGCCTGTCCCCTAGGTGTCCCTGGGGGTGCCCGGCCTGTCCCCTAGGTGTCCCTGGGGGTGCCCTGGGTGTCCCTGGAGTGCCCTGGCTGTCCCCTAAATGTCCCTGGGGTGCCCTGGCTGTCCCCTAGGTGTCGCTGGGGGTGTCCTGCCTTCCCCTAGGTGTCCTGGGGGTGCCCTGGCTTTCCCTTGGGTGTCCCTGGGAGTGCCCTGCCTGTCCCCTAGGTGTCCCTGGGGGTGCCCTGGCTGTCTTTAGGGTGCCCTGGCTGTCCCCTAGGTGTCCCTGGGGGTGCCCTGGGTTTCCCTGGAGTGCCCTGGCTGTTTCCTAGTTGTCCCTGGGATTGCCCTGGCTGTCCCCTAGGTGTCCCTGGGGGTGCCCTGCCTGTCCCCTAGGTGTCCCTGGGGATGCCCTGGCTGTCCTCTAGGTGTCCCTGGGGGTGCCCTGGGTGTCCCTAGGGTGCTTTGGCTGTGCCCTTGGTGTCCCTGGGGGTGCTCTGGCTGTCTCTGGAGTGCGCTGGCTGTCCCCTAGGTGTCCCTGGGGGTGCCCTGGCTGTCTCTGGAGTGCCCTGGCTGTCCCCTAGGTGTCCCTGGGGGTGCCCTGGCTGTCCCCTAGGTGTCACTGGGGGTGCCCTGGCTGTCCCCTACGTGTCCCTGTGGGTGCCCAGGGTGTCCCTGGGGATGCCTTGGAGGTCCCCTACGTGTCCCTGGGGTGCCCTGGCTGTCCCCTCGGTGTCCCTGGGCGTGCCCAGGATGTCCCTGGGGGTGCCCTTGCTGTCCCGTAGGTGTCCCTGGAGGTGCCCTGGGTGTCCCTGGGGTGCCCTGTCTTTCCCCTAGCTGTCCCTGGGGGTGCCCTGGCTGTCCCTGGGGTTCCATGGCTGTCCTCTACGTGTCCCTGGGGGTGCTCTGTGTGTCCCCTCGGTGTCCCTGGGGGTACCCTGCCTTTCCCCTAGGTGTCCTTGGGGGTGCCCTGACTGTCCTTCGGGTGCCCAGAGGGTGCCCTGGCTGTGCCCTTGGTGTCCTTGGGGGTGCCCAGGCTGTCCCAAGGGTGTCCTGGCTGTCCCCTAGGTGTCCCTGGGGGTGCCCTGGCAGTCCCTGGAGTGCCCTGGCTGTCCCCTAGGTGTCCCTGGGGGTGCCCTGCCTCTCCCCTAGGTGTCCCTGGGGGTGCCCTGGCTGTCCCCTAGGTGTCCCTGGGGGTGCCCTGCCTCTCCCCTAGGTGTCCCTGCGGGTGCCCTGGCTGTCCCCTAGGTGTCCCTGGGGGTGCCCTGGGTGTCCCTGGGGGTGCCCTGGCTGTCCCCTAGGTGGCCCTGGGATTGCCCTGGGTGTCCCTGGGGGTGCCCTGGAGGTCCCCTAGGTGTCCTTGGGGGTGCCCTGGCTGTCCCTGGGGTGCCCTGGCTGTCCCCAAGGTGTCCCTGGGGGTGCCCTGCCTGTCCTCTCGGTGTCCCTGGGGGTGCCCTGGCTGTGCTTTTGGTGTCCCTGGGGGTGCCCTGGCTGTCCCTAGGGTGCCCTGGCTGTCCCCTAGGTGTCCCTGGGTGTTCCCTGGGTGTCCCTGGGCGTGCACAGGGTGTCCCTGGGGTTCCCTGGCTGTCCCCTAGGTGTCCCGGGGTGGGCCCTGGCTGTCCCCTAGGTGTCCCTGGGGGTGCACAGGGTGTCCCTGGGGTTCCCTGGCTGTCCCCTAGGTGTCTCTGGGGGGGCCCTGGTGTCCCTGGGTTGCCCTGGCTGTCCCCTAGGTGTCCTTGCCTGGCTCGTATCCTCGACTCCGCCTCCGGCGCCATGGTGACTCCCCTCCCAGTCTGGACCATTGTGGCCTCACCCCCTCCCCTGGGGCCATCCGACCCATCCCAGTATAGACCAGTAAGGCACCGAGTGGCCACCATGGACCCCCACACGCCTGCCAGTTCATCCCAGTTCATCCCAGTCCACTCTTTGTCCATCCCAGGTTTCTCTGGTCACCCTCCCAGTGCTCTCAGTCCATCCCAGTCCCGCAGGTGTTGGTGCTTGGGGCTTGATGAGCTGGTGCCTGTCCGCAACGTGGAGCGGCTCAAACGGGACCTCAGGGTGAGGGGGGCGCGGATTTGGGGGGATCCTGGGGGTCCTGAGTTGTCGGGGAGGGGGTTTTTGGGTTGTGGGGGGTCTGGGGGGCGTCCTGGGGGCTGCTTTGGGTGCTTTGGGGGGTATTCGGGAGGCTTGGGCGGCCCATTTGAGGCATCAAAGAACCTGAGGAGGGTTTTGATCGCTCCTGGAGGTGGAGGCGGCCGTGGGGGTGAGCTGGCTGTCCCAGGGGGTTCCTGGCTGTCCCTCGATGTCCCTGGGGTGCCCTGGCTGTCACTTAGGTGTCCCTCGGGGTGCCCTGGCTGTCCCTAGGGTGCCCTGGCTGTCCCCTAGGTGTCCCTGGGGTGCCCTGACTGTCCCTAGGTGTCCCTGGGGGTACCCTGGCTGTCCCTGGAGGTGCCCTGCCTGTCCCCTAGGTGTCCCTGGGGGTGTCCTGCCTTGCCCTAGGTGTCCCTGGGGGTGCCCTGGCTGTCCCCTCCGTGTCCCTGGGGGTGCCCTGGGTGTCCCTGGGGTGCCCTGGCTGACCCCAAGGTGTCCCTTGGGGTGCCAAGAGTGTCCCTAGGAGGTCCCTGGCTGTCCCCTAGGGGTCTCTGGAAGTGCCCTGGCTGTCCCGTCAGTGTCCCTGGGGGTGCCCTGCCTGTCCCTTAGGTGTCCCTGGGTGTGCCCTGGCTGTCCCTAGGGTGCCCTGGCTGTACCCTCGGTGTCTCTGGGGGTGCCCTGGCTGTCCCTAGGGTGCCATGGCTGTCCCTAGGGTGCCCTGGCTGTCCCCTCAGTGTCCCTGGGGGTGCCCTGGGTGTCCCTGGGTAGCCCTGGCTGTCCCCTAGGTGTCCCTGGGGGGCCCCTGGCTGTCCCCTTGGTGTCCCTGGGGGGGCCCTGGCTGTCCTTGGGGTGCCCTGGCTGTCCTTGGTGTCCCAGAGGGTGCCCTGGCTGTCCCGTAGGTGTCCCTGGGCTGCCCTGGCTGTCCCTAGGGTGCCCTGGCTGTGCCCTAGGTGTCCCTGCGGTGCCATGGCTGTCCCCTCAGTGTCCCTGAGGGTGCCCTGGGTGTCCCTGGGTAGCCCTGGCTGTCCCCTAGGTGTCCCTGGGGGGGCCCTGGCTGTCCCCTTGGTGTCCCTGGGGGGGCCCTGGCTGTCCTTGGGGTGCCCTGGCTGTCCTTGGTGTCCCAGAGGGTGCCCTGGCTGTCCCGTAGGTGTCCCTGGGCTGCCCTGGCTGTCCCTAGGGTGCCCTGGCTGTGCCCTAGGTGTCCCTGCGGTGTCATGGCTGTCCCCTCAGTGTCCCTGAGGGTGCCCTGGGTGTCCCTGGCGTGCCCTGGCTGTCTCCTAGGTGTCCCTGGGGGTGCCATGGCTGTTCTCTAGGTGTCCCTGTGGTGCCCTGGGTGTCCCTGGCGTGCCCTGGCTGTCTCCTAGGTGTCCCTGGGAGTGCCCTGGGTGTCCCTGGGGTGCCCTGGCTGTCCCCTAAGTGTCCCTGGGGGTGCCCTGGCTGTCCCTGGGGTGCCCTGGCTGTCCCCTAGATGTCCCTGGAGGTCGCCTAGGTGTCCCTGGGGGTGCCCTCGCTGTCCCTGGGGTGCCCTGGCTGTCCCCTAGGTGTCCCTGGTTGTGCCCTGGTGTCCCTCGGGGTGCCCTGGCTGTCCCCTAGGTGTCCCTGGGGGTGCCTTGGGTGTCCCTGGGGTGCTCTGGATGTCCCCTTGGTGTCCCTAGGGTGCCCTGTCTGTGCCCTTGGTGTCCCTGGGGGTGCCCTGGCTGTCCCTAGGGTGACCTGGCTGTGCCCTTGGTGTCCCTGGGGGTGCCCTGGCTGTCCCTAGGGTGCCCTGGCTGTCCCCAAGGTGTCCCTGGGGGTGCCATGGCTGTCCCCTCGTTGTCCCTGGGGGTACCCTGCGTGTCCCCTAGGTGTCCTTGGGGGTGCCCTGGCTGTGCCCTACGTGTCGCTGGGGTGCCCTGGCTGTTCCCTAGGAGGCCCAGAGGGTGCCCTGGCTGTCCCTAGGGTGCCCTGCCTGTCCTTTACGTGTCCCTGGGGGTGCCATGCCTGTCCCCTAGGTGTCCCTGGGGGTGCCCTGCCTGTCCCAAGGGTGCCCTGGCTGTGCCCTCGGTGTCCCTGGGGGTGCCATGGCTGTCCCTATGGTGCCCTGTCTGTCCCCTAGGGGTCTGTGGGGGTGCCCTGCCTGTCCCCTAGGTGTCCCTGGGGGCGCCCAGGGTGTCCCTGGGGTGCCCTGGCTGTCCCCTACGTGTCCCTGGGGGTGCCCTGGGTGTCCCTGGGGTGCCCTGGCTGTCCCCTACGTGTCCCTGGGGGTGCCCTGGGTGTCCCTGGGGGTGCCCTTGCTGTCCCCTAGGTGTCCCTGGGGCTGCCCTGGCTGTCCCCTAGGTGTCCCTGGGGTGCCCTGGCTGTCCCCTAGGTGTCCCTGTGGGTGCCCTGGCTGTCCTTGGGGTGCTCTGGCTGTCCCCTTGGTGTCCCTGGGGGTGCCCTGGGTGTCCCTGAGGTGCACTGGGGGTGCCCTGCCTGTCCCCTAGCTGTCGCTGGGGGGTCCTGGCCATCCCCTAGGTGTCCCTGGGGGTTCTCTGCCTGTCCCCTTCGTGTCCCTGGGGGTGCCCTGGGTGTCCCTGGGAGTGCCCTGGCTGTCCCCTACGTGTCCCTGGCGGTTCCTGGCCTGTCCCCTAGGTGTCCCTGGGGGTTCCCTGGGTGTCCCTGGAGTGCCCTGGCTGTCACCTAAATGTCCCTGGGGGTGCCCTGGGTGTCCCTGGAGTGCCCTAGCTGTCCCTTAAATGTCCCTGGGGGTGCCCTGGCTGTCCCCTAGGTGTCCCTGGGGGTGTCCGGCCTTCCCCTAGGTGTCCCTGGGGGTGCCCTGGCTTTCCCCTCGGTGTCCCTGGGGGTGCCCTGTCTGTCCCCTTGGTGTCCCAGGGGGTGCCCTTGGTGTCCCTGGGGTGCCCTGGCTGTCCCCTTGGTGTCCCTGGGGGAGCCCTGGGTGTCCCTGGGGTGCCCTGGGGGTGCCGTGCCTGTCCCCTAGGTGTCCCTGGGGGTGCCATGCCTGTCCCCTAGGTGTCCCTGGGTGTGCCCTGGCTGTCCCTAGGGTGCCCTGGCTGTCCCCTAGGTGTCCCTGGGGGTGACCTGCCTGTCCCCTAGGTGTCCCTGGGGGTGCCCTGGCTGTCCCCAGGGTGCCCTGGCTGTGCCCTCGGTGTCTCTGGGGGTGCCCAGGCTGTCCCCTCGGTGTCCCTGGGGGTGCCCAGGCTGTCCCTAGTGTGCCGTGGCTGTCCCCTAGGTGTCCCTGGGGGTACCCTGTGTGTGCCTGGGGTGCCCTGGCTGTCCCCTAGGTGTCCCTGGGGGTGACCTGGGTGTCCCTGGGGATGCCCTGGCTGTCCCCTAGGTGTCCCTGGGTGTCCCTGGGGTGCCGTGGGGGTGCCCTGCCTGTCCTCTAGGTGTCCTTGGGGGTGCCCTGGCTGTCCCCTAGGTTTCGCTGGGGGTGCCTTGGCTGTCCCTAAGGTGTCCCTGGGGGTGCCCTGGGTGTCCCTGGAGTGCCCTGGCAGTCCCCTAAATGTCCCTGGGAGTGCCCTGGATTTCCCCTCGGTGTCCCTGGGGGTGCCCTGCCTGTCCCCTAGGTGTCCCTGGGGGTGCCCTGGCTGTCTTTAGGGTGCCCTGGCTGTCCCCTAGGTGTCCCTGGGTGTGCCCTGCCTGTCCCCTAGGTGTCGTTCGGGGTGCCATGGGTGTCCCTGGGCTGCCCTGCCTATCCCCTAGGTGTCCTTGGGGGTGCCCTGGGTGTCCCCTAGGTGTCTCTGGGTGTGCCCTGCCTGTCCCCTTGGTGTCGTTCGGGGTGCCCTGGGTGTTTCTGGGGTGCCCTGGCTGTCCCCTAGGGGTCTCTGGGAGTGCCCTGGCTGTCCCCAAGGTGTCCCTGGGGTTGCCTTCCCTGTCACCTAGGTGTCCCTGGGGTGCCCTGGCTGTCCCCTCGGTTTCCCTGGGGGTGCCCAGGGTGTCCCTGGGAGTGCCCTGGCTGTCCCCTTGGTGTCCCTGGGGGTGCCCTGGCTGTCCCCTTCCTGTCTTGGGGGTGCCCTGGCTGTCCCTAGGGTGCCCTGGCTGTCCCCTAGGTGTCCCTGGGGGTGCCCAGGGTGTCCCTAGGGTGCCCTGGCTGTCCCCTACATGTCCCTGGGGGGCCCAGTGTGTCCCTGGGGGTGCCTTGGCTGTCCCCTAGGTGTCCCTGGGGGTGCCCTGGCTGTCCCCTAGGTGTCCCTGGGGGTGCCCTGGCTGTCCTTGGGGTGCTCTGGCTGTCCCCTAGCTGTCCCTGGGGGTGCCCTGGCTGTCCCTGGGGTGCCATGGCTGTCCTCTCCGTGTCCCTGGGGGTACCCTGGGTGTCCCTGGGGTGCCCTGGGGGCGCCCTGCCTATCCTCTAGTTGTCCCTGGGGGTGCCCTGTCTGTCCCCTCGGTGTCCCTGGGGGTGCCCTGCCTGTCCTCTAGGTGTCCCTGGGGGTGCCCTGGGTGCCCCTGGGGTTCCCTTGCTGTCCCGTAGGTGTCCCTGGGGGTGCCCTGGGTGTCCCTGGGGTACCCTGGCTGTCCCCTAGGTTTCCCTGGGGGTGCCCTGGCTGTCCCCTTGGTGTCCCTGGGGTGCCCTGGCTGTCCCCTAGGTGTCCCTGGGGGTGCCCTGTTTGTCCTTGGGGTGCTCGGGCTGTCCCCTAGCTGTCCCTGGGGGTGCCCTGGGTATCCCTGGGGTGCCCTGGGGGTGCCCTGCCTGTCCTCTAGGTGTCCCTGGGGGTGCCATGGCTGTCCCCTAGGTGTCCCTCGGGGTGCCCTGGCTGTCCCCTAGGCGGCCCTTGGGGTGCCCTGGGTGTCCCTGGGGTGCCCTGGCTTTCTCCTAGGTGTCCCTTGGGGTGCCCTGGGTGTCCCTGAGGGTGCCCTGGCTGTGCCCTTGGTGTCCCTGCGTGTCCCCTAGGTGTCCTTCGGGGTGCCCTGGCTGTCCCTAGGGTGGCATGGCTGTGCCCTCGGTGTCCCTGGGGGTGCCCTGGCTGTCCCTAGGGTGCCCTGGCTGTCCCCTAGGTGTCCCTGGGGGTGCCCTGGGTGTGCCTGGGGTGCCCTGGCTGTCCCCTAGGTGTCCCTGGGGGTGCCCTGGCTGTCCCCTAAGTGTCCCTGGGGGTGCCCTGGGTGTCCCTGGGGTGCCCTGGCTGTCCCCTAGGTGTCCCTGGGGGGGCCCTGGCTGTCCCCTAGGTGTCCCTGGGGGTGCCCTGGGTGTCCCTGGGTGTGCTCTGGAGGTCCCCTAGGTGTCCCTGGTGGTGCCCTGGCTGTCCCTGGGGTGCCCTGGCTGTCCCCAAGTTGTCCCTGGCGGTGCCCTGCCTGTCCTCTCGGTGTCTCTGGGGGTGCCCTGGCTGTCCCCTAAGTGTCCCTGGGGGTGCCCTGGGTGTCCCTGGGGTGCCCTGGCTGTCCCCTAGCTGTCCCTGGGGGGGCCCTGGCTGTCCCCTAGGTGTCCCTGGGGGTGCCCTGCCTGTCCCCTAGGTGTCCCTGTGGGTGCCCTGGCTGTCCCCTTGGTGTCCCTAGGGTGCCCTGTCTGTGCCCTTGGTGTCCCTGGGGGTGCCCTGGCTGTTCCTAGGGTTCCCTGGCTGTGCCCTTGGTGTCCCTGGGGGTGCCCTGGCTGTCCCTAGGGTGCCCTGGCTGTGCCCTTGGTGTCCCTGGGGGTGCCCTGGCTGTCCGTAGGGTGCTTTGGCTGTGCCCTAGGTGTCCCTGGAGTGCCCTGGCTGTCCCTGGGGGTGCCATGGCTGTCCCCTCGTTGTCCCTGGGGGTACCCTGCGTGTCCCCTAGGTGTCCTTGGGGGTGCCCTGGCTGTCCCCTCCGTGTCCCTTGGGTGACCTGGCTGTTCCCTAGGTGTCCCTGGGGGTGCCCTGGCTGTCCCCAGGGTGCCCTGGCTGTGCCCTCGGTGTCTCTGGGGGTGCCCAGGCTGTCCCCTCGGTGTCCCTGGGGGTGCCCGGGCTGTCCCTAGTGTGCCGTGGCTGTCCCCTAGGTGTCCCTGGGGGTACCCTGTGTGTGCCTGGGGTGCCCTGGCTGTCCCCTAGGTGTCCCTGGGGGTGACCTGGGTGTCCCTGGGGATGCCCTGGCTGTCCCCTAGGTGTCCCTGGGTGTCCCTGGGGTGCCGTGGGGGTGCCCTGCCTGTCCTCTAGGTGTCCTTGGGGGTGCCCTGGCTGTCCCCTAGGTTTCCCTGGGGGTGCCCTGGCTGTCCCCTAGGTGTCCCTGGGGGTGCCCTGGGTGTCCCTGGAGTGCCCTGGCAGTCCCCTAAATGTCCCTGGGAGTGCCCTGGCTTTCCCCTCGGTGTCCCTGGGGGTGCCCTGCCTGTCCCCTAGGTGTCCCTGGGGGTGCCCTGGCTGTCTTTAGGGTGCCCTGGCTGTCCCCTAGGTGTCCCTGGGTGTGCCCTGCCTGTCCCCTAGGTGTCGTTCGGGGTGCCATGGGTGTCCCTGGGGTGCCCTGCCTATCCCCTAGGTGTCCTTGGGGGTGCCCTGGGTGTCCCCTAGGTGTCCCTGGGTGTGCCCTGCCTGTCCCCTTGGTGTCGTTCGGGGTGCCCTGGGTGTCCCTGGGGTGCCCTGGCTGTCCCCTAGGGGTTTCTGGGAGTGCCCTGGCTGTCCCCTAGGTGTCCCTGGGAGTGCCCTGACTGTCCTTGGGGTGCCCAGGGGGTGCCCTGGCTGTCCCCAAGGTGTCCCTGGGGTTGCCTTCCCTGTCACCTAGGTGTCCCTGGGGTGCCCTGGCTGTCCCCTCGGTTTCCCTGGGGGTGCCCAGGGTGTCCCTGGGAGTGCCCTGGCTGTCCCCTTGGTGTCCCTGGGGGTGCCCTGGCTGTCCCCTTCCTGTCTTGGGGGTGCCCTGGCTGTCCCTAGGGTGCCCTGGCTGTCCCCTAGGTGTCCCTGGGGGTGCCCAGGGTGTCCCTAGGGTGCCCTGGCTGTCCCCTACATGTCCCTGGGGGGCCCAGTGTGTCCCTGGGGGTGCCCTGGCTGTCCCCTAGGTGTCCCTGGGGGTGCCCTGGCTGTCCCCTAGGTGTCCCTGGGGGTGCCCTGGCTGTCCTTGTGGTGCTCTGGCTGTCCCCCAGCTGTCCCTGGGGGTGCCCTGGCTGTCCCTGGGGTGCCATGGCTGTCCTCTCCGTGTCCCTGGGGGTACCCTGGGTGTCCCTGGGGTGCCCTGGGGGCGCCCTGCCTATCCTCTAGTTGTCCCTGGGGGTGCCCTGTCTGTCCCCTCGGTGTCCCTGGGGGTGCCCTGCCTGTCCTCTAGGTGTCCCTGGGGGTGCCCTGGGTGCCCCTGGGGTTCCCTGGCTGTCCCGTACGTGTCCCTGGAATTCCCTGAATGTCCCCTAGGTGTCCCTGGGTGTGCCCAGTGTGTCCCTGGGGTTCCCTTGCTGTCCCGTAGGTGTCCCTGGGGGTGCCCTGGGTGTCCCTGGGGTACCCTGGCTGTCCCCTAGGTTTCCCTGGGGGTGCCCTGGCTGTCCCCTTGGTGTCCCTGGGGTGCCCTGGCTGTCCCCTAGGTGTCCCTGGGGGTGCCCTGTTTGTCCTTGGGGTGCTCGGGCTGTCCCCTAGCTGTCCCTGGGGGTGCCCTGGGTATCCCTGGGGTGCCCTGGGGGTGCCCTGCCTGTCCTCTAGGTGTCCCTGGGGGTGCCATGGCTGTCCCCTAGGTGTCCCTCGGGGTGCCCTGGCTGTCCCCTAGGCGGCCCTTGGGGTGCCCTGGGTGTCCCTGGGGTGCCCTGGCTTTCTCCTAGGTGTCCCTTGGGGTGCCCTGGTCGTCCCTGAGGGTGCCCTGGCTGTGCCCTTGGTGTCCCTGCGTGTCCCCTAGGTGTCCTTCGGGGTGCCCTGGCTGTCCCTAGGGTGCCCTGGCTGTCCCCTAGGTGTCCCTGGGGTTGCCCTGGGTGTGCCTGGGGTGCCCTGGCTGTCCCCTAGGTGTCCCTGGGGGTGCCCTGGCTGTCCCCTAAGTGTCCCTGGGGGTGCCCTGGGTGCCCCTGGGGTGCCCTGGCTGTCCCCTAGGTGTCCCTGGGGGGGCCCTGGCTGTCCCCAAGGTGTCCCTGGGGGTGCCCTGGGTGTCCCTGGGTGCGCTCTGGAGGTCCCCTAGGTGTCCCTGGTGGTGCCCTGGCTGTCCCTGGGGTGCCCTGGCTGTCCCCAAGTTGTCCCTGGCGGTGCCCTGCCTGTCCTCTCGGTGTCTCTGGGGGTGCCCTGGCTGTCCCCTAAGTGTCCCTGGGGGTGCCCTGGGTGTCCCTGGGGTGCCCTGGCTTTCCCCTCGGTGTCCCTGGGGGTGCCATGCCTGTCCCCTAGGTGTCCCTGGGGGGGCCCTGGCTGTCCCCTAGCTGTCCCTGGGGGGGCCCTGGCTGTCCCCTAGGTGTCCCTGGGGGTGCCCTGCCTGTCCCCTAGGTGTCCCTGCGGGTGCCCTGGCTGTCCCCTTGGTGTCCCTAGGGTGCCCTGTCTGTGCCCTTGGTGTCCCTGGGGGTGCCCTGGCTGTTCCTAGGGTGCCCTGGCTGTGCCCTTGGTGTCCCTGGGGGTGCCCTGGCTGTCCCTAGGGTGCCCTGTCTGTGCCCTAGGTGTCCCTGGAGTTCCCTGGCTGTCCCTGGGGGTGCCATGGCTGTCCCCTCGTTGTCCCTGGGGGTACCCTGCGTGTCCCCTAGGTGTCCTTGGGGGTGTCCTGGCTGTCCCCTACGTGTCCCTTGGGTGACCTGGCTGTTCCCTAGGTGGCCCAGGGGGTGCCCTGGCTGTCCCTAGGGTGCCCTGGCTGTCCCCTAGGTGTCCCTGAGGGGTGCCCTGGGTGTCCCTGGGGGTGCCCAGGCTGTCCCCTAGGTGTCCCTGGGGGTGCCCAGGGTGTCCCTGGGATGCCTTGGAGGTCACCTAGGTGTCCCTGGGGTGCCCTGGCTGTCCCCTCGGAGTCCCTGGGGGTGCCCAGGGTGTTCCTGGGGTGCCCTGGCTGTCCCCTACGTGTCCCTGGGGGTGCCCTGGGTGTCCCTGGGGGTGCCCTGGCTTTCCCCTAGGTTTCCCTGGGGGTGCCCTGGTGTCCCTCGGGGTGCCCAGGCTGTCCCCTAAGTGTCCCTGGGGGCGCCCAGGGTGTCCCTGGGGTGCCCTGGCTGTCCCCTACGTGTCCCTGGGGGTGCCCAGGGTGTCCCTGGGGGCGCCCTTGCTGTCCCCTAGGTGTCCCTGGGGGTGTCCTGGTGTCCCTCGGGGTGCCCTGGCTGTCCCCTAAGTGTCCCTGTGGGCGCCCAGGGTGTCCCTGGGGTGCCCTGGCTGTCCCCTACGTGTCCCTGGGGGTGCCCAGGGTGTCCCTGGGGGTGCCCTGGCTGTCCCCTAGGTGTCCCTGGGGGTCCCCTTGGTGTCCCTGGGGGTGCCCAGGGTGTCCCTTAGGTGTCCCTAGGGTTCCCTGGCTGTCCCGTAGGTGTCCCTGGGGGTGCCCTGGCTGTCCCTGGGGTGCTCTGGATGTCCCCTTGGGGTCTCTGGGGGTGCCCTGCCTGTCCCCTACGTGTCCCTGGGGGCGCCCAGGGTGTCCCTGGGGTGCCCTGGCTGTCCCCTAGGTGTCCCTGGGGGGTCCCCTTGGTGTCCCTGGGGGTGCCCAGGGTGTCCCTTAGGTGTCCCTAGGGTTCCCTGGCTGTCCCGTAGGTGTCCCTGGGGGTGCCCTGGTGTCCCTCGGGGTGCCCTGGCTGTCCCCTAGGGGTCTCTGGGGGTGCCCAGGGTGTCCCTCGGGATGCCTTGGAGGTCCCCTAGGTGTCCCTGGGGTGCCCTGGCTGTCCCCTACGTGTCCCTGGGGGTGCCCAGGGTGTCCCTGGGGATGCCTTGGAGGTCCCCTACGTGTCCCTGGGGTGCCCTGGCTGTCCCCTCGGTGTCCCTGGGGGTGCCCAGGGTGTCCCTGGGGGTGCCCTTGCTGTCCCGTAGGTGTCCCTGGGGGTGCCCTGGCTGTCCCTGGGGTTCCATGGCTGTCCTCTACGTGTCCCTGGGGGTGCTCTGGGTGTCCCCTCGGTATCCCTGGGGGTGCCCTGCCTGTGCCCTAGGTGTCCCTGGGGGTGCCCTGGCTGTCCCTAGGGTGCCCTGGCTGGTTCCTAGGTGTCCCTGGGGGTGCCCTGGGTGTCCCTGGGGTGCCCTGGCTGTCCCCTAGGTGTCCCTGGGGGTGCCCTCGGTGTCCCTGAGGGTGCTCTGGTTGTCCCCTAGGTGTCCCTGGGGGTTCCCTGCCTGTCCCCTAGGTGTCCCTGGGGGTTCCGTGGGTGTCCCTGGGGGTTCCTTGGCTGTCCCCTAGGTGTCCCTTGGGGTGCCCTAGGTGTCCCTGGAGTGCCCTGGCTATCCCCTAAATGTCCCTGGGGGTGCCCTGGCTGTCCCGTAGGTGTCCCTGGGGGTGCCCTGCCTGTCCCCTTGGTGTCCCAGGGGGTGCCCTGGGTGTCCCTGGTGTGCCCTGGCTGTCCCTAGGGTGTCCTGACTGTCCCCAAGGTGTCCCTGTGGGTGCCCAGAGTGTCCCTGGGAGTGCCCTGGCTGTCCCCTAGGGGTCTCTGGGGGTGCCCTGGCTGTCCCCTCGGTGTCCCTGGGGGTGCCCTGCCTGTCCCCTAGGTGTCCCTGGGGGGTCCTGGCTGTCCCCTAGGTGTCCCTGGGGGTGCTCTGGGTGTCCCCTTGGTGTCCCTGGGGGTGCCCTGACTGTCCTTGGGGTGCCCAGGGGGTGCCCTGGCTGTGCCCTTGGTGTCCTTGGGGGTGCCCAGGCTGTCCCTAGGGTGTCCTGGCTGTCCCCTAGGTGTCCCTGGGGGTGCCCTGGCTGTCCCCTAGGTGTCCCTGGGGGTGCCCTGGCTGTCCCCTAGGTGTCCCTGGGGGTGCCCTGCCTCTCCCCTAGGTGTCCCTGCGGGTGCCCTGGCTGTCCCCTAGGTGTCCCTTGGGGTGCCCTGGGTGTCCCTGGGGGTGCCCTGGCTGTCCCCTAGGTGTCCCTGGGGGTGCCCTGGGTGTCCCTGGGGGTGCCCTCGCTGTCCCTGGGGTGCCCTGGTTGTCCCCTAGGTGGCCCTGGGATTGCCCTGGGTGTCCCTGGGGGTGCCCTGGAGGTCCCCTAGGTGTCCTTGGGGGTGCCCTGGCTGTCCCTGGGGTGCCCTGGCTGTCCCCAAGGTGTCCCTGGGGGTGCCCTGCCTGTCCTCTCGGTGTCCCTGGGGGTGCCCTGGCTGTGCTTTTGGTGTCCCTGGGGGTGCCCTGGCTGTCCCTAGGGTGCCCTGGCTGTCCCCTAGGTGTCCCTGGGTGTTCCCTGGGTGTCCCTGGGCGTGCACAGGGTGTCCCTGGGGTTCCCTGGCTGTCCCCTAGGTGTCCCGGGATGGGCCCTGGCTGTCCCCTAGGTGTCCCTGGGGGTGCACAGGGTGTCCCTGGGGTTCCCTGTCTGTCCCCTAGGTGTCCCGGGATGGGCCCTGGCTGTCCCCTAGGTGTCCTTGGGGGTGCCCTGGCTGTCCCTGGGGTTCCCTGGCTGTCCCCAAGGTGTCCCTGGGGGTGCCCTGCCTGTCCTCTCGGTGTCCCTGGGGGTGCCCTGGCTGTGCTTTTGGTGTCCCTGGGGGTGCCCTGGCTGTCCCTAGGGTGCCCTGGCTGTCCCCTAGGTGTACCTGGGTGTGCCCTGGGTGTCCCTGGGCGTGCACAGGGTGTCCCTGGGCGTGCACAGGGTGTCCCTGGGGTTCCCTGGCTGTCCCCTAGGTGTCTCTGGAGGGGCCCTGGTGTCCCTGGGTTGCCCTGGCTGTCCCCTAGGTGTCCTTGCCTGGCTCGTATCCTCGACTCCGCCTCCGGCGCCATGGTGACTCCCCTCCCAGTCTGGACCATTGTGGCCTCACCCCCTCCCCTGGGGCCATCCGACCCATCCCAGTATAGACCAGTAAGGCACCGAGTGGCCACCATGGACCCCCACACGCCTGCCAGTTCATCCCAGTTCATCCCAGTCCACTCTTTGTCCATCCCAGGTTTCTCTGGTCACCCTCCCAGTGCTCTCAGTCCATCCCAGTCCCGCAGGTGTTGGTGCTTGGGGCTTGATGAGCTGGTGCCTGTCCGAAACGTGGAGCGGCTCAAACGGGACCTCAGGGTGAGGGGGGCGCGGATTTGGGGGGATCCTGGGGGTCCTGAGTTGTCGGGGAGGGGGTTTTTGGGTTGTAGGGGGTCTGGGGGGCGTCCTGGGGGCTGCTTTGGGTGCTTTGGGGGGTATTCGGGAGGCTTGGGCGGCCCATTTGAGGCATCAAAGAACCTGAGGAGGGTTTTGATAGCTCCTGGAGGTGGAGGCGGCGGTGGGGGTGAGCTGGCTGTCCCAGGGGGTTCCTGGCTGTCCCTCGATGTCCCTGGGGTGCCCTGGCTGTCACTTAGGTGTCCCTCGGGGTGCCCTGGCTGTCCCTAGGGTGCCCTGGCTGTCCCCTAGGTGTCCCTGGGGTGCCCTGACTGTCCCTAGGTGTCCCTGGGGGTACCCTGGCTGTCCCTGGAGGTGCCCTGCCTGTCCCCTAGGTGTCCCTGGCGGTGTCCTGCCTTGCCCTAGGTGTCCCTGGGGGTGCCCTGGCTGTCCCCTCCGTGTCCCTGGGGGTGCCCTGGGTGTCCCTGGGGTGCCCTGGCTGACCCCAAGGTGTCCCTTGGGGTGCCCAGAGTGTCCCTAGGAGGTCCCTGGCTGTCCCCTAGGGGTCTCTGGGGGTGCCCTGGCTGTCCCGTCAGAGTCCCTGGGGGTGCCCTGCCTGTCCCTTAGGTGTCCCTGGGTGTGCCCTGGCTGTCCCTAGGGTGCCCTGGCTGTGCCCTCGGTGTCTTTGGGGGTGCCCTGGCTGTCCCTAGGGTGCCATGGCTGTCCCTAGGGTGCCCTGGCTGTCCCCTCAGTGTCCCTGGGGGTGCCCTGGGTGTCCCTGGGTAGCCCTGGCTGTCCCCTAGGTGTCCCTGGGGGGGCCCTGGCTGTCCCCTTGGTGTCCCTGGGGGGGCCCTGGCTGTCCTTGGGGTGCCCTGGCTGTCCTTGGTGTCCCAGAGGGTGCCCTGTCTGTCCCGTAGGTGTCCCTGGGCTGCCCTGGCTGTCCCTAGGGTGCCCTGGCTGTGCCCTAGGTGTCCCTGCGGTGCCATGGCTGTCCCCTCAGTGTCCCTGAGGGTGCCCTGGGTGTCCCTGGCGTGCCCTGGCTGTCTCCTAGGTGTCCCTGGGGGTGCCATGGCTGTTCTCTAGGTGTCCCTGGGGTGCCCTGGGTGTCCCTGGCGTGCCCTGGCTGTCTTCTAGGTGTCCCTGGGAGTGCCCTGGGTGTCCCTGGGGTGCCCTGGCTGTCCCCTAGGTGTCCCTGGGGGGGCCCTGGCTGTCCCCTAGGTGTCCCTGGGGGTGCCCTGGCTGTCCCTGGGGTGCCCTGGCTGTCCCCTAGATGTCCCTGGGGGTCGCCTAGGTGTCCCTGGGGGTGCCCTCGCTGTCCCTGGGGTGCCCTGGCTGTCCCCTAGGTGTCCCTGGTGAGGCCCTGGTGTCCCTCGGGGTGCCCTGGCTGTCCCCTAGGTGTCCCTGGGGGTGCCGTTGGTGTGCCTGGGGTGCCTTGTCTGTCCTCTAGGTGTCCCTGGGGTTGCCTTGGGTGTCCCTGGGGTGCTCTGGATGTCCCCTTGGTATCCCTGGGGGTTCCCTGGCTGTCCCCTTGGTGTCCCTAGGTTGCCCTGTCCGTGCCCTTGGTGTCCCTGGGGGTGCCCTGGCTGTCCCCTTGGTGTCCCTAGGGTGCCCTGTCTGTGCCCTTGGTGTCCCTGGGGGTGCCCTGGCTGTCCCTAGGGTGCCCTGGCTGTGCCCTTGGTGTCCCTGGGGGTGCCCTGGCTGTCCCTAGGGTGCCCTGGCTGTCCCCAAGGTGTCCCTGGGGGTGCCATGGCTGTCCCCTCGTTGTCCCTGGGGGTACCCTGCGTGTCCCCTAGGTGTCCTTGGGGGTGCCCTGGCTGTGCCCTACGTGTCGCTGGGGTGCCCTGGCTGTTCCCTAGGAGGCCCAGGGGGTGCCCTGGCTGTCCCTAGGGTGCCCTGCCTGTCCTTTACGTGTTCCTGGGGGTGCCATGCCTGTCCCCTAGGTGTCCCTGGGGGTGCCCTGCCTGTCCCCAGGGTGCCCTGGCTGTGCCCTCGGTGTCTCTGGGGGTGCCCTGGCTGTCCCTAGGGTTCCCTGCCTGTCCCCTCGGTGTCCTTGGGGGTGCCATGGCTGTCCTTAGGGTGCCCTGTCTGTCCCCTAGGGGTCTCTGGGGGTGCCCTGCCTGTCCCCTAGGTGTCCCTGGGGGTGCCATCCCTGTCCCTCGGGGTGCCCTGGCTGTCCCCTAGGTGTCCCTGGGGGTGCCCTGGCTGTCCCCTTGGTGTCCCTAGGGTGCCCTGTCTGTGCCCTTGGTGTCCCTTGGGGTGCCCTGGCTGTCCCTAGGGTGCCCTGGCTGTGCCCTTGGTGTCCCTGGGGGTGCCGTGGCTGTCCCTAGGGTGCCCTGGCTGTCCCCTAGGTGTCCCTGGGGGTGCCATGGCTGTCCCCTCGTTGTCCCTGGGGGTACCCTGCGTGTCCCCTAGGTGTCCTTGGGGGTGCCCTGGCTTTCCCCTCGGTGTCCTTGGGGGTGCCCTGTCTGTCCCCTTGGTGTCCCAGGGTTGCCCTGGGTGTCCCTGGGGTGCCCTGGCTGTCCCCTAGGTGTCCCTGGGGGTACCCTGGCTGTCCCCTTGGTGTCCCTGGGGTGCCCTGGCTTTCCCCTTGGTGTCCCTGGGGGAGCCCTGGGTGTCCCTGGGGTGCCCTGGGGGTGCCCTGCCTGTCCCCTAGGTGTCCCTGGGGGTGCCATGTCTGTCCCCTAGGTGTCCCTGGGTGTGCCCTGGCTGTCCCTAGGGTGCCCTGGCTGTCCCCTAGGTGTCCCTGGGGGTGACCTGCCTGTCCCCTAGGTGTCCCTGGGGGTGCCCTGGCTGTCCCCAGGGTGCCCTGGCTGTGCCCTCGGTGTCTCTGGGGGTGCCCTGGCTGTCCCCTCGGTGTCCCTGGGGGTTCCCGGGCTGTCCCTAGTGTGCCGTGGCTGTCCCCTAGGTGTCCCTGGGGGTGCCCTGGGTGTGCCTGGGGTGCCCTGGCTGTCCCCTAGGTGTCCCTGGGGGTGACCTGGGTGTCCCTGGGGATGCCCTGGCTGTCCCCTAGGTGTCCCTGGGTGTCCCTGGGGTGCCCTGGGGGTGCCCTGCCTGTCCTCTAGTTGTCCTTGGGGGTGCCCTGGCTGTCCCCTAGGTTTCCCTGGGGGTGCCCAGGCTGTCCCCTAGGTGTCCCTGGGGGTGCCCTCGCTGTCCCTGGGGTGCCCTGGCTGTCCCCTAGGTGTCCCTGGGCGTCCCCTTGGTGTCCCTGGGGGTGCCCAGGGTGTCCCTTAGGTGTCCCTGGGGGTGCCCTTGCTGTCCCCTTGGTGTCCCTGGGGGTGCCCTGGGTGTCCCTGGGGATGCCCTGGCTGTCCCCTAGGTGTCCCTGGGGGTTCCCTGCGTGTCCCCTAGGTGTCCTTGGGGGTGCCCTTGCTGTCCCTAGGGTGGCATGGCTGTGCCCTCGGTGTCCCTGGGGGTGCCCTGGCTGTCCCTAGGGTGCCATGGCTGTCCCCTAGGTGTCCGTGGGGGTGCCCTGGCTGTCCCCTAAGTGTCCCTGGGGGTGCCCTGGGTGTCCCTGGGGTGCCCTGGCTGTCCCCTAGGTGTCCCTGGGGGGGCCCTGGCTGTCCCCTAGGTGTCCCTGGGGGTGCCCTGGGTGTCCCTGGGTGTGCTCTGGAGGTCCCCTAGGTGTCCCTGGGGGTGCCCTAACTGTCCCTCGGGTGCCCTGGCTGTCCCCAAGTTGTCCCTGGCGTTGACCTGCCTGTCCTCTCGGTGTCCCTGGGGGTGCCCTGGCTGTCCCTAGGGTGCCCTGGCTGTGCCCTTGGTGTCCCTGGGGGTGCCGTGGCTGTCCCTAGGGTGCCCTGGCTGTCCCCTAGGTGTCCCTGGGGGTGCCATGGCTGTCCCCTCGTTGTCCCTGGCGGTACCCTGCGTGTCCCCTAGGTGTCCTTGGGGGTGCCCTGGCTTCCCCCTCGGTGTCCCTGGGGGTGCCCTGTCTGTCCCCTTGGTGTCCCAGGGTTGCCCTGGGTGTCCCTGGGGTGCCCTGGCTGTCCCCTAGGTGTCCCTGGGGGTACCCTGGCTGTCCCCTTGGTGTCCCTGGGGTGCCCTGGCTGTCCCCTTGGTGTCCCTGGGGGAGCCCTGGGTGTCCCTGGGGTGCCCTGGGGGTGCCCTGCCTGTCCCCTAGGTGTCCCTGGGGGTGCCATGCCTGTCCCCTAGGTGTCCCTGGGTGTGCCCTGGCTGTCCCTAGGGTGCCCTGGCTGTCCCCTAGGTGTCCCTGGGGGTGACCTGCCTGTCCCCTAGGTGTCCCTGGGGGTGCCCTGGCTGTCCCCAGGGTGCCCTGGCTGTGCCCTCGGTGTCTCTGGGGGTGCCCTGGCTGTCCCCTCGGTGTCCCTGGGGGTTCCCGGGCTGTCCCTAGTGTGCCGTGGCTGTCCCCTAGGTGTCCCTGGGGGTGCCCTGGGAGTGCCTGGGGTGCCCTGGCTGTCCCCTAGGTGTCCCTGGGGGTGACCTGGGTGTCCCTGGGGATGCCCTGGCTGTCCCCTAGGTGTCCCTGGGTGTCCCTGGGGTGCCCTGGGGGTGCCCTGCCTGTCCTCTAGTTGTCCTTGGGGGTGCCCTGGCTGTCCCCTAGGTTTCCCTGGGGGTGCCCTGGCTGTCCCCTCGGTGTCCCTGGGGGTGCCCTCGCTGTCCCTGGGGTGCCCTGGCTGTCCCCTAGGTGTCCCTGGGGGGGCCCTGGCTGTCCCCTAGGTGTCCCTGGGGGTGCCCTGGGTGTCCCTGGGTGTGCTCTGGAGGTCCCCTAGGTGTCCCTGGGGGTGCCCTAACTGTCCCTCGGGTGCCCTGGCTGTCCCCAAGTTGTCCCTGGCGGTGCCCTGCCTGTCCTCTCGGTGTCCCTGGGGGTGCCCTGGCTGTCCCTGGGAGTGCACAGGGTGTCCCTGGGGTTCCCTGCCTGTCCCCTAGGTGTCCCTGGGGGGGCCCTGGCTGTCCCCTAGGTGTCCCTGGGGGTGCCCTGGCTGTCCCCTACGTGTCCGTGGAGCTGCCCTGGGTGTCCCTGGGGTGCCCTGGGGGTGCCCTGGCTGACCCTGCAGTGCCCTGGCTGTCTCCTAGGTGTCCCTGGGGGGTCCCCTGGCTGTCCCCTAGGTGTCCCTGGGGGTGCCCTGGCTGTCCCTAGGGTGCCCTGGGGGTGCCCTGGCTGTCCCTGGAGTGCCCTGGCTGTCCCCTAGGTGTCCCTAGGCGTGCCCTTCCTGTCCTCTAGGTGTCCCTGGGGGTTCCCTGGCTGTCCCTCGGGTTCCCTGGCTGTCCCCTAGGTGTCCCTGGGGGTGGCTAGGGTGTCCCTGGGGTTCCCTGGCTGTCCCCTAGGTGTCCCTGGGGGGGCCCTGGGTGTCCCTGGGGGTGCACAGGGTGTCAGTGGGGTTCCCTGGCTGTCCCGTACTTGTCCCTGGGGTTCCCTGGCTGTCCCCTAGGTTTCCCTGGGGGTGCCCTGAGTGTCCCTGGGCTGCCCTGGCTGTCCCCTAGGTGTCCCTGGGGGTGCCCTCGCTGTCCCTGGGGTGCCCTGGCTGTCCCTTAGGTGTCCCTGTAGGTGCCCTGGCTGTCCCCTAGGTGTCCCTGGGGGTCCCCTTGGTGTCCCTGGGGGTGCCCTTGCTGTCCCCTAGGTGGCCCTGGGGGTGCCCTGGCTGTCCCTGGAGTGCCCTGGCTGTCCCCTAGGTGTCTCTGGGGGGGCCCTGGCTGTCCCCTAGGTGTCCCTGGGGGTGCCCAGGGTGTCCCTGGGGTTCCCTGGCTGTCCCCTAGGTGTCCCTGGGTGTGCCCTGGGTGTCCCTGGGCGTGCACAGGGTGTCCCTGGGCGTGCACAGGGTGTCCCTGGGGTTCCCTGGCTGTCCCCTAGGTGTCTCTGGGGGGGCCCTTGTGTCCCTGGGTTGCCCTGGCTGTCCCCTAGGTGTCCTTGCCTCGCTCGTATCCTCCGGCGCCATGGTGACTTCCCTCCCAGTCTGGACCATTGTGGCCTCACCCCCTCCCCTGGGGCCATCCGACCCATCTCAGTATAGACCAGTAAGGCACCGAGTGGCCACCATGGACCCCCACACGCCTGGCAGTTCATCCCAGTTCATCCCAGTCCACTCTGTCCATCCCAGGTTTCTCTGGTCACCCTCCCAGTGCTCTCAGTCCATCCCAGTCCCGCAGGTGTTGGTGCTTGGGGCTTGATGAGCTGGTGCCTGTCCGCAACGTGGAGCGGCTCAAACGGGACCTCAGGGTGAGGGGGGCGCGGATTTGGGGGGATCCTGGGGGTCCTGAGTTGTCGGGGAGGGGGTTTTTGGGTTGTGGGGGGTCTGGGGGGCGTCCTGGGGGCTGCTTTGGGTGCTTTGGGGGGTATTCGGGAGGCTTGGGCGGCCCATTTGAGGCATCAAAGAACCTGAGGAGGGTTTTGATAGCTCCTGGAGGTGGAGGCGGCGGTGGGGGTGAGCTGGCTGTCCCAGGGGGTTCCTGGCTGTCCCTCGATGTCCCTGGGGTGCCCTGGCTGTCACTTAGGTGTCCCTCGGGGTGCCCTGGCTGTCCCTAGGGTGCCCTGGCTGTCCCCTAGGTGTCCCTGGGGTGCCCTGACTGTCCCTAGGTGTCCCTGGGGGTACCCTGGCTGTCCCTGGAGGTGCCCTGCCTGTCCCCTAGGTGTCCCTGGCGGTGTCCTGCCTTGCCCTAGGTGTCCCTGGGGGTGCCCTGGCTGTCCCCTCCGTGTCCCTGGGGGTGCCCTGGGTGTCCCTGGGGTGCCCTGGCTGACCCCAAGGTGTCCCTTGGGTTGCCCAGAGTGTCCCTAGGAGGCCCCTGGCTGTCCCCTAGGGGTCTCTGGGGGTGCCCTGGCTGTCCCGTCAGAGTCCCTGGGGGTGCCCTGCCTGTCCCTTAGGTGTCCCTGGGTGTGCCCTGGCTGTCCCTAGGGTGCCCTGGCTGTGCCCTCGGTGTCTTTGGGGGTGCCTTGGCTGTCCCTAGGGTGCCATGGCTGTCCCTAGGGTGCCCTGGCTGTCCCCTCAGTGTCCCTGGGGGTGCCCTGGGTGTCCCTGGGTAGCCCTGGCTGTCCCCTAGGTGTCCCTGGGGGGGCCCTGGCTGTCCCCTTGGTGTCCCTGGGGGGGCCCTGGCTGTCCTTGGGGTGCCCTGGCTGTCCTTGGTGTCCCAGAGGGTGCCCTGTCTGTCCCGTAGGTGTCCCTGGGCTGCCCTGGCTGTCCCTAGGGTGCCCTGGCTGTGCCCTAGGTGTCCCTGCGGTGCCATGGCTGTCCCCTCAGTGTCCCTGAGGGTGCCCTGGGTGTCCCTGGCGTGCCCTGGCTGTCTCCTAGGTGTCCCTGGGGGTGCCATGGCTGTTCTCTAGGTGTCCCTGGGGTGCCCTGGGTGTCCCTGGCGTGCCCTGGCTGTCTTCTAGGTGTCCCTGGGAGTGCCCTGGGTGTCCCTGGGGTGCCCTGGCTGTCCCCTAGGTGTCCCTGGGGGGGCCCTGGCTGTCCCCTAGGTGTCCCTGGGGGTGCCCTGGCTGTCCCTGGGGTGCCCTGGCTGTCCCCTAGGTGTCCCTGGGGGTGCCCTGGCTGTCCCTGGGGTGCCCTGGCTGTCCCCTAGATGTCCCTGGAGGTCGCCTAGGTGTCCCTGGGGGTGCCCTCGCTGTCCCTGGGGTGCCCTGGCTGTCCCCTAGGTGTCCCTGGTGGTGCCCTGGTGTCCCTCGGGGTGCCCTGGCTGTCCCCTAGGTGTCCCTGGGGGTGCCGTTGGTGTGCCTGGGGTGCCCTGTCTGTCCTCTAGGTGTCCCTGGGGTTGCCTTGGGTGTCCCTGGGGTGCTCTGGATGTACCCTTGGTGTCCCTGGGGGTTCCCTGGCTGTCCCCTTGGTGTCCCTAGGTTGCCCTGTCCGTGCCCTTGGTGTCCCTGGGGGTGCCCTGGCTGTCCCCTTGGTGTCCCTAGGGTGCCCTGTCTGTGCCCTTGGTGTCCCTGGGGGTGCCCTGGCTGTCCCTAGGGTGCCCTGGCTGTGCCCTTGGTGTCCCTGGGGGTGCCCTGGCTGTCCCTAGGGTGCCCTGGCTGTCCCCAAGGTGTCCCTGGGGGTGCCATGGCTGTCCCCTCGTTGTCCCTGGGGGTACCCTGCGTGTCCCCTAGGTGTCCTTGGGGGTGCCCTGGCTGTGCCCTACGTGTCGCTGGGGTGCCCTGGCTGTTCCCTAGGAGGCCCAGGGGGTGCCCTGGCTGTCCCTAGGGTGCCCTGCCTGTCCTTTACGTGTCCCTGGGGGTGCCATGCCTGTCCCCTAGGTGTCCCTGGGGGTGCCCTGCCTGTCCCCAGGGTGCCCTGGCTGTGCCCTCGGTGTCTCTGGGGGTGCCCTGGCTGTCCCTAGGGTTCCCTGCCTGTCCCCTCGGTGTCCCTGGGGGTGCCATGGCTGTCCTTAGGGTGCCCTGTCTGTCCCCTAGGGGTCTCTGGGGGTGCCCTGCCTGTCCCCTAGGTGTCCCTGGGGGTGCCCTCCCTGTCCCTCGGGGTGCCCTGGCTGTCCCCTAGGTGTCCCTGGGGGCGCCCAGGGTGTCCCTGGGGTGCCCTGGCTGTCCCCTACGTGTCCCTGGCGGTTCCCGGCCTGTCCCCTAGGTGTCCCTGGGGGTTCCCTGGGTGTCCCTGGAGTGCCCTGGCTGTCACCTAAATGTCCCTGGGGGTGCCCTGGGTGTCCCTGGAGTGCCCTAGCTGTCCCCTAAATGTCCCTGGGGGTGCCCTGGCTGTCCCCTAGGTGTCCCTGGGGGGGCCCTGGCTGTCCCCTTGGTGTCCCTGGGGGGGCCCTCGCTTTCCTTGGGGTGCCCTGGCTGTCCTTGGTGTCTCAGAGGGTGCCCTGGCTGTCCCGTAGGTGTCCCTGGGCTGCCCTGGCTGTCCCTAGGGTGCCCTGGCTGTGCCCTAGGTGTCCCTGCGGTGCCATGGCTGTCCCCTCAGTGTCCCTGAGGGTGCCCTGGGTGTCCCTGGCGTGCCCTGGCTGTCTCCTAGGTGTCCCTGGGGGTGCCATGGCTGTTCTCTAGGTGTCCCTGGGGTGCCCTGGGTGTCCCTGGCGTGCCCTGGCTGTCCCCTAGGTGTCCCTGGGGGGGCCCTGGCTGTCCCCTAGGCGTCCCTGGGGGTGCCCTGGCTGTCCTTGGGGTGCCCTGGCTGTCCCCTAGGTGTCCCTGGGGGTGCCCTGGCTGTCCCTAGGGTGCCCTGGCTGTCCCCTAGGTGTCCCTGGGGGTGCCCTGCTGTCCCTCGGGGTGCCCTGTCTGTCCTCTAGGTGTCCCTGGGGTTGCCCTGGGTGTCCCTGGGGACGCCCTGGCTGTCCGCTAGGTGTCCCTGGGGGTGCCCTGGGTGTCCCTGGGGGGCCCTGGCTGTCCCTTAGGGGTCTCTGGGGGTGCCCTGCCTGTCCCCTAGGTGTCCCTGGGGGTGCCCTGGCTGTCCCCTTGGTGTCCCTAGGGTGCCCTGTCTGTGCCCTTGGTGTCCCTTGGGGTGCCCTGGCTGTCCCTAGGGTGCCCTGGCTGTGCCCTTGGTGTCCCTGGGGGTGCCGTGGCTGTCCCTAGGGTGCCCTGGCTGTCCCCTAGGTGTCCCTGGGGGTGCCATGGCTGTCCCCTCGTTGTCCCTGGGGGTACCCTGCGTGTCCCCTAGGTGTCCTTGGGGGTGCCCTGGCTTTCCCCTCGGTGTCCCTGGGGGTGCCCTGTCTGTCCCCTTGGTGTCCCAGGGTTGCCCTGGGTGTCCCTGGGGTGCCCTGGCTGTCCCCTAGGTGTCCCTGGGGGTACCCTGGCTGTCCCCTTGGTGTCCCTGGGGTGCCCTGGCTGTCCCCTTGGTGTCCCTGGGGGAGCCCTGGGTGTCCCTGGGGTGCCCTGGGGGTGCCCTGCCTGTCCCCTAGGTGTCCCTGGGGGTGCCATGCCTGTCCCCTAGGTGTCCCTGGGTGTGCCCTGGCTGTCCCTAGGGTGCCCTGGCTGTCCCCTAGGTGTCCCTGGGGGTGACCTGCCTGTCCCCTAGGTGTCCCTGGGGGTGCCCTGGCTGTCCCCAGGGTGCCCTGGCTGTGCCCTCGGTGTCTCTGGGGGTGCCCTGGCTGTCCCCTCGGTGTCCCTGGGGGTTCCCGGGCTGTCCCTAGTGTGCCGTGGCTGTCCCCTAGGTGTCCCTGGGGGTGCCCTGGGTGTGCCTGGGGTGCCCTGGCTGTCCCCTAGGTGTCCCTGGGGGTGACCTGGGTGTCCCTGGGGATGCCCTGGCTGTCCCCTAGGTGTCCCTGGGTGTCCCTGGGGTGCCCTGGGGGTGCCCTGCCTGTCCTCTAGTTGTCCTTGGGGGTGCCCTGGCTGTCCCCTAGGTTTCCCTGGGGGTGCCCTGGCTGTCCCCTAGGTGTCCCTGGGGGTGCCCTCGCTGTCCCTGGGGTGCCCTGGCTGTCCCCTAGGTGTCCCTGGGCGTCCCCTTGGTGTCCCTGGGGGTGCCCAGGGTGTCCCTTAGGTGTCCCTGGGGGTGCCCTTGCTGTCCCCTTTGTGTCTGGGGGTGCCCTGGGTGTCCCTGGGGATGCCCTGGCTGTCCCCTAGGTGTCCCTGGGGGTTCCCTGCGTGTCCCCTAGGTGTCCTTGGGGGTGTCCTGGCTGTCCCTAGGGTGGCATGGCTGTGCCCTCGGTGTCCCTGGGGGTGCCCTGGCTGTCCCCTAGGTGTCCCTGGGGTGCCCTGACTGTGCCTAGGTGTCCCTGGGGGTACCCTGGCTGTCCCTGGAGGTGCCCTGCCTGTCCCCTAGGTGTCCCTGGCGGTGTCCTGCCTTGCCCTAGGTGTCCCTGGGGGTGCCCTGGCTGTCCCCTCCGTGTCCCTGGGGGTGCCCTGGGTGTCCCTGGGGTGCCCTGGCTGACCCCAAGGTGTCCCTTGGGTTGCCCAGAGTGTCCCTAGGAGGCCCCTGGCTGTCCCCTAGGGGTCTCTGGGGGTGCCCTGGCTGTCCCGTCAGAGTCCCTGGGGGTGCCCTGCCTGTCCCTTAGGTGTCCCTGGGTGTGCCCTGGCTGTCCCTAGGGTGCCCTGGCTGTGCCCTCGGTGTCTTTGGGGGTGCCCTGGCTGTCCCTAGGGTGCCATGGCTGTCCCTAGGGTGCCCTGGCTGTCCCCTCAGTGTCCCTGGGGGTGCCCTGGGTGTTCCTGGGTAGCCCTGGCTGTCCCCTAGGTGTCCCTGGGGGGGCCCTGGCTGTCCCCTTGGTGTCCCTGGGGGGGCCCTGGCTGTCCTTGGGGTGCCCTGGCTGTCCTTGGTGTCCCAGAGGGTGCCCTGTCTGTCCCGTAGGTGTCCCTGGGCTGCCCTGGCTGTCCCTAGGGTGCCCTGGCTGTGCCCTAGGTGTCCCTGCGGTGCCATGGCTGTCCCCTCAGTGTC
Source organism: Chamaea fasciata (assembly GCF_029207755.1). NCBI lineage: Eukaryota > Metazoa > Chordata > Aves > Passeriformes > Sylviidae > Chamaea > Chamaea fasciata. The sequence continues at coordinate 97,306 of NW_027094257.1, read as the reverse complement.
CCTGAGGGTGCCCTGGGTGTCCCTGGCGTGCCCTGGCTGTCTCCTAGGTGTCCCTGGGGGTGCCATGGCTGTTCTCTAGGTGCCCCTGGGGTGCCCTGGGTGTCCCTGGCGTGCCCTGGCTGTCTTCTAGGTGTCCCTGGGAGTGCCCTGGGTGTCCCTGGGGTGCCCTGGCTGTCCCCTAGGTGTCCCTGGGGGGGCCCTGGCTGTCCCCTAGGTGTCCCTGGGGGTGCCCTGGCTGTCCCTGGGGTGCCCTGGCTGTCCCCTAGGTGTCCCTGGGGGTGCCCTGGCTGTCCCTGGGGTGCCCTGGCTGTCCCCTAGATGTCCCTGGAGGTCGCCTAGGTGTCCCTGGGGGTGCCCTCGCTGTCCCTGGGGTGCCCTGGCTGTCCCCTAGGTGTCCCTGGTGGTGCCCTGGTGTCCCTCGGGGTGCCCTGGCTGTCCCCTAGGTGTCCCTGGGGGTGCCGTTGGTGTGCCTGGGGTGCCCTGTCTGTCCTCTAGGTGTCCCTGGGGTTGCCTTGGGTGTCCCTGGGGTGCTCTGGATGTACCCTTGGTGTCCCTGGGGGTTCCCTGGCTGTCCCCTTGGTGTCCCTAGGTTGCCCTGTCCGTGCCCTTGGTGTCCCTGGGGGTGCCCTGGCTGTCCCCTTGGTGTCCCTAGGGTGCCCTGTCTGTGCCCTTGGTGTCCCTGGGGGTGCCCTGGCTGTCCCTAGGGTGCCCTGGCTGTGCCCTTGGTGTCCCTGGGGGTGCCCTGGCTGTCCCTAGGGTGCCCTGGCTGTCCCCAAGGTGTCCCTGGGGGTGCCATGGCTGTCCCCTCGTTGTCCCTGGGGGTACCCTGCGTGTCCCCTAGGTGTCCTTGGGGGTGCCCTGGCTGTGCCCTACGTGTCGCTGGGGTGCCCTGGCTGTTCCCTAGGAGGCCCAGGGGGTGCCCTGGCTGTCCCTAGGGTGCCCTGCCTGTCCTTTACGTGTCCCTGGGGGTGCCATGCCTGTCCCCTAGGTGTCCCTGGGGGTGCCCTGCCTGTCCCCAGGGTGCCCTGGCTGTGCCCTCGGTGTCTCTGGGGGTGCCCTGGCTGTCCCTAGGGTTCCCTGCCTGTCCCCTCGGTGTCCCTGGGGGTGCCATGGCTGTCCTTAGGGTGCCCTGTCTGTCCCCTAGGGGTCTCTGGGGGTGCCCTGCCTGTCCCCTAGGTGTCCCTGGGGGTGCCCTCCCTGTCCCTCGGGGTGCCCTGGCTGTCCCCTAGGTGTCCCTGGGGGCGCCCAGGGTGTCCCTGGGGTGCCCTGGCTGTCCCCTACGTGTCCCTGGCGGTTCCCGGCCTGTCCCCTAGGTGTCCCTGGGGGTTCCCTGGGTGTCCCTGGAGTGCCCTGGCTGTCACCTAAATGTCCCTGGGGGTGCCCTGGGTGTCCCTGGAGTGCCCTAGCTGTCCCCTAAATGTCCCTGGGGGTGCCCTGGCTGTCCCCTAGGTGTCCCTGGGGAGGCCCTGGCTGTCCCCTTGGTGTCCCTGGGGGGGCCCTCGCTTTCCTTGGGGTGCCCTGGCTGTCCTTGGTGTCTCAGAGGGTGCCCTGGCTGTCCCGTAGGTGTCCCTGGGCTGCCCTGGCTGTCCCTAGGGTGCCCTGGCTGTGCCCTAGGTGTCCCTGCGGTGCCATGGCTGTCCCCTCAGTGTCCCTGAGGGTGCCCTGGGTGTCCCTGGCGTGCCCTGGCTGTCTCCTAGGTGTCCCTGGGGGTGCCATGGCTGTTCTCTAGGTGTCCCTGGGGTGCCCTGGGTGTCCCTGGCGTGCCCTGGCTGTCTCCTAGGTGTCCCTGGGAGTGCCCTGGGTGTCCCTGGGGTGCCCTGGCTGTCCCCTAGGTGTCCCTGGGGGGGCCCTGGCTGTCCCCTAGGCGTCCCTGGGGGTTCCCTGGCTGTCCTTGGGGTGCCCTGGCTGTCCCCTAGGTGTCCCTGGGGGTGCCCTGGCTGTCCCTAGGGTGCCCTGGCTGTCCCCTAGGTGTCCCTGGGGGTGCCCTGCTGTCCCTCGGGGTGCCCTGTCTGTCCTCTAGGTGTCCCTGGGGTTGCCCTGGGTGTCCCTGGGGACGCCCTGGCTGTCCGCTAGGTGTCCCTGGGGGTGCCCTGGGTGTCCCTGGGGGGCCCTGGCTGTCCCTTAGGGGTCTCTGGGGGTGCCCTGCCTGTCCCCTAGGTGTCCCTGGGGGTGCCCTGGCTGTCCCCTTGGTGTCCCTAGGGTGCCCTGTCTGTGCCCTTGGTGTCCCTTGGGGTGCCGCTGGCTGTCCCTAGGGTTCCCTGGCTGTGCCCTTGGTGTCCCTGGGGGTGCCGTGGCTGTCCCTAGGGTGCCCTGGCTGTCCCCTAGGTGTCCCTGGGGGTGCCATGGCTGTCCCCTCGTTGTCCCTGGGGGTACCCTGCGTGTCCCCTAGGTGTCCTTGGGGGTACCCTGGCTTTCCCCTCGGTGTCCCTGGGGGTGCCCTGTCTGTCCCCTTGGTGTCCCAGGGTTGCCCTGGGTGTCCCTGGGGTGCCCTGGCTGTCCCCTAAGTGTCCCTGGGGGTACCCTGGCTGTCCCCTTGGTGTCCCTGGGGTGCCCTGGCTGTCCCCCTTGGTGTCCCTGGGGGAGCCCTGGGTGTCCCTGGGGTGCCCTGGGGGTGCCCTGCCTGTCCCCTAGGTGTCCCTGGGGGTGCCATGCCTGTCCCCTAGGTGTCCCTGGGTGTGCCCTGGCTGTCCCTAGGGTGCCCTGGCTGTCCCCTAGGTGTCCCTGGGGGTGACCTGCCTGTCCCCTAGGTGTCCCTGGGGGTGCCCTGGCTGTCCCCAGGGTGCCCTGGCTGTGCCCTCGGTGTCTCTGGGGGTGCCCCTGGCTGTCCCCTCGGTGTCCCTGGGGGTTCCCGGGCTGTCCCTAGTGTGCCGTGGCTGTCCCCTAGGTGTCCCTGGGGGTGCCCTGGGTGTGCCTGGGGTGCCCTGGCTGTCCCCCTAGGTGTCCCTGGGGGTGACCTGGGTGTCCCTGGGGATGCCCTGGCTGTCCCCCTAGGTGTCCCTGGGTGTCCCTGGGGTGCCCTGGGGGTGCCCTGCCTGTCCTCTAGTTGTCCCTTGGGGGTGCCCTGGCTGTCCCCTAGGTTTCCCTGGGGGTGCCCTGGCTGTCCCCTAGGTGTCCCTGGGGGTGCCCTCGCTGTCCCTGGGGTGCCCTGGCTGTCCCCTAGGTGTCCCTGGGCGTCCCCTTGGTGTCCCTGGGGGTGCCCAGGGTGTCCCTTAGGTGTCCCTGGGGGTGCCCTTGCTGTCCCCTTTGTGTCTGGGGGTGCCCTGGGTGTCCCTGGGGATGCCCTGGCTGTCCCCTAGGTGTCCCTGGGGGTTCCCTGCGTGTCCCCTAGGTGTCCTTGGGGGGTGCCCTGGCTGTCCCTAGGGTGGCATGGCTGTGCCTCTCGGTGTCCCTGGGGGTGCCCTGGCTGTCCCTAGGGTGCCATGGCTGTCCCCTAGGTGTCCGTGGGGGTGCCCTGGCTGTCCCCTAAGTGTCCCTGGGGGTGCCCTGGGTGTCCCTGGGGTGCCCTGGCTGTCCCCTAGGTGTCCCTGGGGGGGCCCTGGCTGTCCCCTAGGTGTCCCTGAGGGGTGCCCTGGGTGTCCCTGGGGGTGCCCAGGCTGTCCCCTAGGTGTCCCTGGGGGTGCCCAGGGTGTCCCTGGGATGCCTTGGAGGTCCCCTAGGTGTCCCTGGGGTGCCCTGGCTGTCCCCTCGGAGTCCCTGGGGGTGCCCAGGGTGTTCCTGGTGTGCCCTGGCTGTCCCCTACGTGTCCCTGGGGGTGCCCCTGGCTGTCCCCGGGGGTGCCATGGCTGTCCTCTACGTGTCCCGGGGGTTGCCCTGGCTGTCCCCCAGGTGTGCCCTGGCTGTGCCCTCGGTGTCGATGAGGGAGCCCTGGCCGTCCCTAGGGTGCCCTGGCTTTCCCCTAGGTGTCCCTGGGGGTGCCCTGGTGTCCCTCGGGGTGCCCTGGCTGTCCCCTAAGTGTCCCTGGGGGCGCCCAGGGTGTCCCTCGGGTGCCCTGGCTGTCCCCCTACGTGTCCCTGGGGGTGCCCAGGGTGTCCCTAGGGTGCCCTGGCTGGTTCCTAGGTGTCCCTGGGGGTGCCCTGGGTGTCCCTGGGGTGCCCTGGCTGTCCCCTAGGTGTCCCTGGGGGGGGCCCTGGCTGTCCCCTAGGTGTCCCTGGGGGTGCCCTGCCTGTCCCCTAGGTGTCCCTGGGGGTGCCCTCGGTGTCCCTGAGGGTGCTCTGGTTGTCCCCTAGGTGTCCCTGGGGGTTCCCTGCCTGTCCCCTAGGTGTCCCTGGGGGTTCCGTGGGTGTCCCTGGGGGTTCCTTGGCTGTCCCCTAGGTGTCCCTGGGGGTGCCCTGGGTGTCCCTGGAGTGCCCTGGCTATCCCCTAAATGTCCCTGGGGGTGCCCTGGCTGTCCCGTAGGTGTCCCTGGGGGTGCCCTGCCTGTCCCCTTGGTGTCCCAGGGGGTGCCCTGGATGTCCCTGGTGTGCCCTGGCTGTCCCTAGGGTGTCCTAACTGTCTCCAAGGTGTCCCTGTGGGTGCCCAGAGTGTCCCTGGGAGTGCCCTGGCTGTCCCCTAGGGGTCTCTGGGGGTGCCCTGGCTGTCCCCTCGGTGTCCCTGGGGGTGCCCTGCCTGTCCCCTAGGTGTCCCTGGGGGGTCCTGGCTGTCCCCTAGGTGTCCCTGGGGGTGCTCTGGGTGTCCCTGGGGGTGCCCCTGGCTGTCCCCTTGGTGTCCCTGGGGGTGCCCTGACTGTCCTTGGGGGTGCCCAGGGGGTGCCCTGGCTGTGCCCTTGGTGTCCTTGGGGGTGCCCAGGCTGTCCCTAGGGTGTCCTGGCTGTCCCCCTAGGTGTCCCTGGGGGTGCCCTGGCAGTCCCTGGAGTGCCCTGGCTGTCCCCTAGGTGTCCCTGGGGGTGCCCTGGCTGTCCCCTAGGTGTCCCTGGGGGTGCCCTGGCTGTCCCCTAGGGTGTCCCTGGGGGTGCCCTGCCTCTCCCCTAGGTGTCCCTGCGGGTGCCCTGGCTGTCCCCTAGGTGTCCCTGGGGGGTGCCCTGGGTGTCCCTGGGGGTGCCCTGGCTGTCCCCTAGGTGTCCCTGGGGGTGCCCTGGGTGTCCCTGGGGGTGCCCTCGCTGTCCCTGGGGTGCCCTGGTTGTCCCCTAGGTGGCCCCTGGGATTGCCCTGGGTGTCCCTGGGGGTGCCCTGGAGGTCCCCTAGGTGTCCTTGGGGGTGCCCTGGCTGTCTTTGGGGTGCCCTGGCTGTCCCCAAGGTGTCCCTGGGGGTGCCCTGCCTGTCCTCTCGGTGTCCCTGGGGGTGCCCCTGGCTGTGCTTTTGGTGTCCCTGGGGGTGCCCTGGCTGTCCCTAGGGTGCCCTGCCTGTCCCCTAGGTGTCCCTGGGGGTGCCATGGCTGTTCTCTAGGTGTCCCTGGGGTGCCCTGGGTGTCCCCTGGCGTGCCCTGGCTGTCTTCTAGGTGTCCCTGGGAGTGCCCTGGGTGTCCCTGGGGTGCCCTGGCTGTCCCCTAGGTGTCCCTGGGGGGGCCCTGGCTGTCCCCTAGGCGTCCCTGGGGGTGCCCTGGCTGTCCCTGGGGTGCCCTGGCTGTCCCCTAGGTGTCCCTGGGGGTGCCCCCTGGCTGTCCCTGGGGTGCCCTGGCGGTCCCCTGGGTGTCCCAGGCGGTGCCCTGCTGTCCCTCGGGGTGCCCTGTCTGTCCTCTAGGTGTCCCTGGGGTTGCCCTGGGTGTCCCTGGGGACGCCCTGGCTGTCCGCTAGGTGTCCCTGGGAGTGCCCTGGCTGTCCCCTTGGTGTCTTTAGGGTGCCCTGTCTGTGCCCTTGGTGTCCCCTTGGGGTGCCCTGGCTGTCCCTAGGGTGCCCTGGCTGTGCCCTTGGTGTCCCTGGGGGTGCCGTGGCTGTCCCTAGGGTGCCCTGGCTGTCCCCTAGGTGTCCCTGGGGGTGCCATGGCTGTCCCCTCGTTGTCCCTGGGGGTGCCCTGTCTGTCCCCTTGGTGTCCCAGGGTTGCCCTGGGTGTCCCTGGGGTGCCCTGGCTGTCCCCTTGGTGTCCCCTGGGGTGCCGTGGCTGTCCCCTTGGTGTCCCTGGGGGAGCCCTGGGTGTCCCTGGGGTGCCCTGGGGGTGCCCTGCCTGTCCCCCTAGGTGTCCCTGGGGGTGCCATGCGCCTGTCCCCTAGGTGTCCCTGGGTGTGCCCTGGCTGTCCCTAGGGTGCCCTGGCTGTCCCCCAGGTGTCCCTGGGGGTGCCCTGGCTGTCCCCTTCGTGTCCCTGGGGGTGCCCTCGGTGTCCCTGGGGGTGCCCTGGCGGTCCCTAGGGTGCCCTGGCTGTCCCCTAGGTGTCCCTGGGGGTGCCCCTGGATGTCCCTGAGGTGCCCTGGCTGTCTTCAAGGTGTCCCTGTGGGTGCCCAGAGTGTCCCTGGGAGTGCCCTGGCTGTCCCCTAGGGGTCTCTGCGGGTGCCCTGGCTGTCCCGTCAGTGTCCCTGGGGGTGCCCTGCCTGTCCCCTAGGTGTCCCTGGGGGTGCTCGGCCTCTCCCCTAGGTGTCCCTGGGGGTGCCCTGGGTGTCCCTGGAGTGCCCTGGCTGTCCCCTAAATGTCCCTGGGGGTGCCCTGCCTGTCCCCTATGTGTCCCTGGGGGTGCCCTGGCTGTCTTTAGGGTGCCCTGCCTGTCCCCTTGGTGTCCCTGGGGGTGCCCTGGGTGTCCCTGGAGTGCCCTGGCTGTCCCCTTGGTGTCCCTGGGGGTGCCCTGGGTGTCCCTGGGGTGCCCTGGCTGTCCCTTAGGGGTCTCTGGGGGTGCCCTGGCTGTCCCGTCAGTGTCCCCTGGGGGTGCCCTGCCTGTCCCCTAGGTGTCCCTGGGGGTTCCCTGGCTGTCCCGTAGGTGTCCCTGGGGGTGCCCTGGGTGTCCCTGGAGTGCCCTGGCTGTCCCCTAAATGTCCCTGGGGGTACCCTGGCTGTCCCCTAGGTGTCACTGAGTGTGTCCTGCCTTCCCCTAGGCGTCCCTGGGGGTGCCCTGGCTTTCCCCTCGGTGTCCCTGGGGGTGCCCTGCCTGTCCCCTAGATGTCCCTGGGGGTGCCCTGGGTGTCCCTGGAGGGGCGCTGGCTATCCCCTAGGTGTCCCTGGGGGTGCCCTGTCTGTCCCCCTTGGTGTCCCAGGGGGTGCCCTGGGTGTCCCTGGCGTGCCCTGGCTGTCCCCCTAGGTGTCCCTGGGGGTGCCCTGGCTGTGCCCTTGGTGTCCCTGGGGTGACCTGGCTGTCCCCTTGGTGTCCCTGGGAAAGCCCTAGGTGTCGCTGGGGTGCCTTGGGGGTGCCCTGCCTGTCCCCTAGGTGTCCCTGGGGGTGCCCTGGCTGTCCCCTAGGTGTCCCTGGGGGTGACCTGGGTGTCCCTGGGGATGCCCTGGCTGTCCACTAGGTGTCCCTGGGGCTGCCCTGGCTTTCCCCTAGGTGTCCCTGGGGGTGCCCTGGGTGTCCCTGGAGTGCCCTGGCTGTCCCCTAAATGTCCCTGGGAGTGCCCTGGCTTTCCCCTCGGTGTCCCTGGGGGTGCCCTGCCTGTCCCCTTGGTGTCCCTGGGGGTGACCTGGCTGTCTTTAGGGTGCCCTGGCTGTCCCCTAGGTGTCCCTGGGTGTGCCCTGCCTGTCCCCTAGGTGTCGTTCGGGGTGCCCTGGGTGTCCCTGGGGGTGCCCTGCCTGTCTTCTAGGTGTCCCTGGGGGTGCCCTGGGCGTCCCTGGGATGGCCTGGCTGTCGCCTTGGTGTCCCTGGGGGTGCCCCTGGGTGTCCCTGGGGTGCCCTGGCTGTCCCCTAGGGGTCTCTGGGGGTGCCCTAGCTGTCCCGTCAGTGTCTCTGGGGGTGCCCTGCCTGTCCCCTAGGTGTCCCTGGGGGTTCCCTGCCTGTCCCCTAGGTGTCCCTGGGGGTGCCCTGGGTGTCCCCTAGGTGTCCCTGGGGGGGCCCTGGGTGGCCCTGGGGGTGCACAGGGTGTCAGTGGGGTTCCCTGGCTGTCCCGAACTTGTCCCTGGGGTTCGCTGGCTGTCCCCTAGGTTTCCCTGGGGGTGCCCTGAGTGTCCCTGGGCTGCCCTGGCTGTCCCCTAGGTGTCCCTGGGGGTGCCCTCGCTGTCCCTGGGGTGCCCTGGCTGTCCCCTAGGTGTCCCTGGGCGTCCCCTTGGTGTCCCTGGGGGTGCCCAGGGTGTCCCTTAGGTGTCCCTGGGGGTGCCCTTGCTGTCCCCTTGGTGTCCCTGGGGGTGCCCTGGGTGTCCCTGGGGATGCCCTGGCTGTCCCCTAGGTGTCCCTGGGGGTTCCCTGCGTGTCCCTTAGGTGTCCTTGGGGGTGCCCTGGCTGTCCCTAGGGTGGCATGGCTGTGCCCTCGGTGTCCCTGGGGGTGCCCTGGCTGTCCCTAGGGTGCCCTGGCTGTCCCCTAGGTGTCCCTGGGGGTGCTCTGGGTGTGCCTAGGGTGCCCTGGCTGTCCCTAGGTGTCCCTGGGGGTGCCCTGGCTGTCCCCTAAGTGTCCCTGGGGGTGCCCTGGGTGTCCCTGGGGTGCCCTGGCTGTCCCCTAGTTGTCCCTGGGGGGGCCCTGGCTGTCCCCTAGGTGTCCCTGGGGGTGCCCTGCCTGTCCCCTAGGTGTCCCCTGGGGATGCCCTGGCTGTCCTCTAGGTGTCCCTGGGGGTGCCCTGGGTGTCCCTGGGGATGCCCTGGCTGTTCCCTAGGTGTCCCTGGGGGTGCGCTGGGTGTCCCTAGGGTGCCCTGGCTGTGCCCTTGGTGTCCCTGGGGGTGCTCTGGCTGTCCCTCGGGTGCCCCTGGCTGTCCCCTAGGTGTCCCTGGGGGTGCCCTGGCTGTCTCTGGAGTGCCCTGGCTGTCCCCTAGGTGTCCCCTGGGGGTGCCCTGGCTGTCCCCTAGGTGTCACTGGGGGTGCCCTGGCTGTCCTCTAGGTGTCCCTGGGGGTGCCCTGGGTGTCCCTGGGGATGCCCTGGCTGTTCCCTAGGTGTCCCTGGGGGTGCCCTGGGTGTCCCTGGGGGTCCCTGGCTGTCCCCTAGGTGTCACTGGGGGTGCCCTGGCTGTCCTCTCGGTGTCCCTGGGGGTGCCCTGGCTGTCCCTGGGGTGCCCTGGCTGTCCCCTAGTTGTCCCTGGGGGGGCCCTGGCTGTCCCCTAGGTGTCCCTGGGGGTGCCCTGCCTTTCCCTTTGGTGTCCTTGGGGGGGCCCTGGCTGTCCCCTACGTGTCCCTGGGGGTGCCATTCCTGTCCCCTAGGTGTCCCCTGGGGGTGCCCTGCCTGTCCCCCAGGGTGCCCTGGCTGTGCCCTCGGTGTCCCTGGGGGTGCCCTGGCTGTCCCTAGGGTTCCCTCCCTGTCCCCAAGGTGTCCCTGGGGGTGCCATGGCTGTCCCTAGGGGTGCCCTGTCTGTCCCCTAGGGGTCTCTGGGGGTGCCCTGCCTGTCCCCTAGGTGTCCCTGGGGGTGCCCTGGGTGTCCCTGGGGGTGCCCTGGCTGTCCCCTAGGTTTCCCTGAGGGCGCCCAGGGTGTCCCTTAGGTGTCCCTGGGGGTGCCCTTGCTGTCCCCTTGGTGTCCCTGGGGGTGCCCTGGGTGTCCCTGGGGATGCCCTGGCTGTCCCCTAGGTGTCCCTGGGGGTTCCCTGCGTGTCCCTTAGGTGTCCTTGGGGGTGCCCTGGCTGTCCCTAGGGTGGCATGGCTGTGCCCTCGGTGTCCCTGGGGGCGCCCTGCGTGTGCCTAGGGTGCCCTGGCTGTCCCCCGAGGTGTCCCTGGGGGTGCCCTGGGTGTCCCTGGTGTGCCCTGGCTGTCCCCTAGGTGTCCCTGTGGGTGCCCAGAGTGTCCCTGGGAGTGCCCTGGCTGTCCCCTAGGGGTCTCTGGGGGTGCCCTGGCTGTCCCGTCAGTGTCCCTGGGGGTGCCCCTGCCTGTCCCCTAGGTGTCCCTGGGGGGTGCTCGGCCTGTCCCCTAGGTGTCCCTGGGGGTGCCCTGGGGTGTCCCTGGAGTGCCCTGGCTGTCCCCTAAATGTCCCTGGGGGTGCCCTGGCTGTCCCCTAGGTGTCCCTGGGGGTGTCCTGCCTTCCCCTCGGTGTCCCCTGGGGGTGCCCTGGCTTTCCCCTCGGTGTCCCTGGGGGTGCCCTGCCTGTCCCCTATGTGTCCCTGAGGGTGCCCTGGCTGTCTTTAGGGGTGCCCTGGCTGTCCCCTAGGTGTCCCTGGGGGTGTCCTGCCTTCCCCTCGGTGTCCCTGGGGGTGCCCTGGCTTTCCCCTCGGTGTCCCTGGGGGTGCCCTGCCTGTCCCCTATGTGTCCCTGGGGGTGCCCTGGCTGTCTTTAGGGTGCCCCTGGCTGTCCCCTAGGTGTCCCTGGGGGTGCCCTGGGTGTCCCTGGGGTGCCCTGGCTGTCCCCTTGGTGTCCCTGGGGGTGCCCTGGGTGTCCCTGGGGTGCCCTGGCTGTCCCCTAGGGGTCTCTGGGGGTTCCCTGGCTGTTCTATCAATGTCCCTGGGGGTGCCCTGCCTGTCCCCTAGGTGTCCCTGGGGGTTCCCTGCCTGTCCCCTAGGTGTCCCTAAGGGTGCCCTGGGTGTCCCTGGAGTGCCCTGGCTGTCCCCTAAATGTCCCTGGGGGTGCCCTGGCTGTCCCCTAGGTGTCACTGTGGGTGTCCTGCCTTCCCCTAGGCGTCCCTGGGGGTGCCCTGGCTTTCCCCTCGGTGTCCCTGGGGGTGCCCTGCCTGTCCCCTAGATGTCCCTGGGGGTGCCCTGGGTGTCCCTGGAGGGGCGCTGGCTATCCCCTAGGTGTCCCTGGGGGGGCCCTGGCTGTCCCTGGTGTGCCCTGGCTGTCCCCTTGGTGTCCCTGGGGGGGCCCTGGCTGTCCCCTAGGTGTCCCTCGGGGTGCCCTTCCTGCCCTCAGGTGTCCCTGGGGGTTCCCTTGCTGTCCCTCGGGTTCCCTGGCTGTCCCCTAGGTGTCCCTGGGGGTGGCTAGGGTGTCCCTGGGGTTCCCTGGCTGTCCCCTAGGTGTCCCTGGGGGGGCCCTGGGTGTCCCTGGGAATGCACAGGGTGTCAGTGGGGTTCCCTGGCTGTCCCGTACTTGTCCCTGGGGTTCCCTGGCTGTCCCCTAGGTTTCCCTGGGGGTGCCCTGAGTGTCCCTGGGCTGCCCTGGCTGTCCCCTAGGTGTCCCTGGGGGTGCCCTCGCTGTCCCTGGGGTGCCCTGGCTGTCCCCTAGGTGTCCCTGGGCGTCCCCTTGGTGTCCCTGGGGGTGCCCAGGGTGTCCCTTAGTTGTCCCTGGGGGTGCCCTTGCTGTCCCCTTGGTGTCCCTGGGGGTGCCCTGGGCGTCCCTGGGGATGCCCTGGCTGTCCCCTAGGTGTCCCTGGGGGTTCCCTGCGTGTCCCTTAGGTGTCCTTGGGGGTGCCCTGGCTGTCCCTAGGGTGGCATGGCTGTGCCCTCGGTGTCCCTGGGGGTGCCCTGGCTGTCCCTAGGGTGCCCTGGCTGTCCCCTAGGTGTCCCTGGGAGTGCCCTGGGTGTGCCTAGGGTGCCCTGGCTGTCCCCTAGGTGTCCCTGGGGGTGCCCTGGGTGTCCCTGGGGGTGCCCTGGCTGTCCCCTAGGTGTCCCTGGGGTTGCCCTGGCTGTCCCCTAAGTGTCCCTGGGGGTGCCCTGGGTGTCCCTGGGGTGCCCTGGCTGTCCCCTAGTTGTCCCAGGGGGGGCCCTGGCTGTCCCCTAGGTGTCCCTGGGGGTGCCCTGCCTGTCCCCTAGGTGTCCCTGGGGATGCCCTGGCTGTCCTCTAGGTGTCCCTGGGGGTGCCCTGGCTGTCCCTTGGGTGCCCTGGCTGTCCCCTAGGTGTCCCTGGGGGTGCCCTGGCTGTCTCTGGAGTGCCCTGGCTGTCCCCTAGGTGTTCCTGGGGGTGCCCTGGCTGTCCCCTAGGTGTCACTGGGGGTGCCCTGGCGGTCCTCTAGGTGTCCCTGGGGGTGCCCTGGGTGTCCCTGGGGATGCCCTGGCTGTTCCCTAGGTGTCCCTGGGGCTGCCCTGGGTGTCCCTGGGGGTCCCTGGCTGTCCCCTAGGTGTCACTGGGGGTGCCCTGGCTGTCCTCTAGGTGTCCCTGGGGGTGCCCTGCGTGTCCCTGGGGTGCCCTGGCTGTCCCCTAGGTGTCCCTGGGGGTGCCCGGGCTGTCCCCTTCGTGTCCCTGGGGGTGCCCTGGGTGTCCCTGGGGGTGCCCTGGCGGTCCCTAGGGTGCCCTGGCTGTCCCCTAGGTGTCCCTGGAAGTGCCCTGGATGTCCCTGAGGTGCCCTGGCTGTCTTCAAGGTATCCCTGTGGGTGCCCAGAGTGTCCCTGGGAGTGCCCTGGCTGTCCCCTAGGTGTCCCTGGGGGTGTCCTGCCTTCCCCTCGGTGTCCCTGGGGGTGCCCTGGCTTTCCCCTCGGTGTCCCTGGCGGTGCCCTGCCTGTCCCCTCTGTGTCCCTGGGGGTTCCCTGGCTGTCTTTAGGGTGCCCTGGCTGTCCCCTAGGTGTCCCTGGGGGTGCCCTGGGTGTCCCTGGAGTGCCCTGGCTGTCCCCTAGTTGTCCCTGGGGGGGCCCTGGCTGTCCCCTAGGTGTCCCTGGGGGTGCCCTGCCTGTCCCCTAGGTGTCCCTGGGGGTGCCCTGGCTGTCCTCTAGGTGTCCCTGGGGGTGCCCTGGGTGTCCCTGGGGCTGCCCTGGCTGTCCCCTAGGTGTCCCTGGGGGTGCCCTGGCTGTCCTCTAGGTGTCCCTGGGGGTGCCCTGGGTGTCCTTAGGGATGCCCTGGCTGTCCCCTAGGTGTCCCTGGGGGGGCCCTGGCTGTCCCTGGGGTGCCCTGGCTGTCCCCTAGGTGGCCCTGGGGTTGCCCTGGGTGTCCCTGGTGTGCCCTGGCTGTCCCCTAGGTGTCCCTGCGGGTGCCCAGAGTGTCCCTGGGAGTGCCCTGGCTGTCCCCTAGGGGTCTCTGGGGGTGCCCTGGCTGTCCCGTCAGTGTCCCTGGGAATGCCTTGCCTGTCCCCTAGGTGTCCCTGGGGGTCCCCTTGGTGTCCCTGGGGGTGCCCAGGGTGTTCCTTCGGTGTCCCTGGGGGTGCCCTAGCTGTCCCTGGGGTGCTCTGGATGTCCCCTTGGTGTCCCTGGGGGTGCCCTGGTTGTCCCTGGCGTGCCCTGGCTGTGCCCTAGGGGTCCCTGGGGGTGCCCTGGCTGTCCCTAGGGTGCCCTGGCTGTCACCTAGGTGTCCCTTGGGGTGCGCTGGTGTCCCTCGGGGTGCCCTGGCTGTCCCCTAGGTGTCCCTGGGGGTGCCCTGGCTGTCCCTGGAGTGCCCTGGCTGTCCCCTAGGTGTCCCTGGGGGTGCCCTGGCTGTCCCCTAGGTGTCCCTGGGGGTGCCCTGCCTCTCCCCTAGGTGTCCCTGGGGGTGCCCTGGCTGTCCCCTAGGTTTCCATGGGGGTGCCCTGGGTGTCCCTGGGGGTGCCCTCGCTGACCCTGGGGTGCCCTGGCTATCCCCTAGGTGGCCCTGGGGGTGCCCTGGGTGTCCCTGGGGTGCCTTGGGGGTGCCCTGCCTGTCCCCTAGGTGTCCCTGGGGGTGCCAGGCCTGTCCCCTAGGTGTCCCTGGGTGTGCCCTGGCTGTCCCTAGGGTGCCCTGGCTGTCCCCTAGGTGTCCCTGGGGGTGACCTGCCTGTCCCCTAGGTGTCCCTGGGGGTGCCCTGGCTGTCCCCTTGGTGCCCTGGCTGTGCCCTCGGTGTCTCTGGGGGTGCCGTGGCTGTCCCCTCGGTGTCCCTGGGGGTGCCCTGGCTGTCCCTAGTGTGCCGTGGCTGTCCCCTAGGTGTCCCTGGGGGTGACCTGGGTGTCCCTGGGGATGCCCTGGCTGTCCCCTAGGTGTCCCTGGGGGTGCCCTGGCTGTCCCCTAGGTGTCCCTGGGGGTGCCCTGGGTGTCTCTTGGGTGCTCTGGCTGTCCCCTTGGTGTCCCTGGGGGTGCCCTGGCTGTCCCTGGGGTGCCATGGCTGTCCTCTACGTGTCCCTGGGGGTGCCGTGGCTGTCCCCTCGGTGTCCCTGGGGGTGCCCTGCCTTTCCCTTTGGTGTCCTTGGGGGGTCCTGGCTGTCCCTTAGGTGTCCCTGGGGGTGCCCTGCCTGTCCCCTACGTGTCCCTGGGTGGTGCCATTCCTGTCCCCTAGGTGTCCCTGGGGGTGCCCTGCCTGTCCCCAGGGTGCCCTGGCTGTGCCCTTGGTGTCCCTGGGGGTGCCCTGGCTGTCCCTAGGGTTCCCTGCATGTCCCCTCGGTGTCCCTGGGGGTGCCATGGCTGTCCCTAGGGTGCCCTGTCTGTCCCCTAGGGGTCTCTGGGGGTGCCCTGCCTGTCCCCTAGGTGTCCCTGGGGGTGCCCTGGGTGTCCCTGGGGGTGCCCTGGCTGTCCCCTAGGTTTCCCTGAGGGCGCCCAGGGTGTCCCTGGGGTGCCCTGGCTGTCCCCTACGTGTCCCTGGGGGTGCCCTGGGTGACCCTGGGGGTGCCCTTGCTGTCCCCTAGGTGTCCCTGGGGGTGCCCTGGGTGTCCCTGGGGGTACCCTGGCTGTCCCCTAGGTGTCCCTGGGGTGCCCTTGCTGTCCCCTAGGTGTCCCTTTGGGTGCCCTGGCTGTCCTTGCGGTGCTCTGGCTGTCCCCTTGGTGTCCCTGGGGGAGCCCTGGGTGTCCCTGGGGTGCCCTGGGGGTTCCCTGCCTGTCCCCTAGGTGTCCCTGGGGGGGCCCTGGCCATCCCCTAGGTGTCCCTGGGGGTTCCCTGCCTGTCCCCTTGGTGTCCCTGGGGGTGCCCTGGGTGTCCCTGGGTGTGTCCTGGCTGTCCCCTAGGTGTTACTTGGGGGGCCCTGGCTGTCCCTGGGGTGCCCTGGCTGTCCCCTAGGTGGCCCTGGGGGTGCCCTGGGTGTCCCTGGGGGTGCCCTGGAGGTCCCCTAGGTGTCCCTGGGGGTGCCCTGGGTGTCCCTGGTGTGCCCTGGCTGTCCCCTAGGTGTCCCTGTGGGTGCCCAGAGTGTCCCTGGGAAAGCCCTGGCTGTCCCCTAGGGGTCTCTGGGGGTGCCCTGGCTGTCCCGTCAGTGTCCCTGGGAATGCCCTGCCTGTCCCCTAGGTGTCCCTGGGGGTCCCCTTGGTGTCCCTGGGGGTGCCCAGGGTGTTCCTTCGGTGTCCCTGGGTGTGCCCTGGCTGTCCCCTAGGTGTCCCTGGGGGTTCCCTGCCTGTCCTCTAGGTGTCCCTGGGGGTTCCCTGGGTGTCCCTGGAGTGCCCTGGCTGTCACCTAAATGTCCCTGGGGGTGCCGTGGGTGTCCCTGGAGTGCCCTAGCTGTCCCCTAAATGTCCCTGGGGGTGCCCTGGCTGTCCCCTAGGTGTCCCTTGGGGTGTCCTGCCTTCCCCTAGGTGTCCCTGGGGGTGCCCTGGCTTTCCCCTCGGTGTCCCTGGGGGTGCCCTGTCTGTCCCCTTGGTGTCCCTGGGGGTGCCCTGGGTGTCCCTGGCGTGCCCTGGCTGTCCCCTAGGTGTCCCTAGGGGTGCCCTGGCTGTCCCCTTGGTGTCCCTGGGGTGCCATGGCTGTCCCCTTGGTGTCCCTGGGAGAGCCCTGGGTGTCCCTGGGGTGCCTTGGGGGTGCCCTGCCTTTCCCCTAGGTGTCCCTGGGGTGCCATGCCTGTCCCCTAAGTGTCCCTGGGTGTGCCCTGGCTGTCCCTAGGGTGCCCTGGCTGTCCCCTAGGTGTCCCTGGGGGTGACCTGCCTGTCCCCTAGGTGTCCCTGGGGGTGCCCTGGCTGTCCCCAGGGCTCCCTGGCTGTGCCCTCTGTGTCTCTGGGGGTGCCGTGGCTGTCCCCTCGGTGTCCCTGGGGGTGCCCTGGCTCTCCCTAGTGTGTCGTGGCCGTCCCCTTGGTGTCCCTGGGGGTGCCCTGGGTGTGCCTGGGGTGCCCTGGCTGTCCCCTAAATGTCCCTGGGAGTGCCCTGGCTTTCCCCTCGGTGTCCCTGGGGGTTCCCTGCCTGTCCCCTAGGTGTCCCTGGGTGTGCCCTGCCTGTCCCCTAGGTGTCGTTCGGGGTGCCCTGGGTGTCCCTGGGGGTGCCGTGCCTGTCCCCTAGGTGTCCCTGGGGGTGCCCTGGGTGTCCCTGGAGTGCCCTGGCTGTCCCCTAAATGTCCCTGGGGGTGCCCTGGCTGTCCCCTAGGTGTCACTGAGGGTGTCCTGCCTTCCCCTAGGCGTCCCTGGGGGTGCCCTGGCTTTCCCCTCGGTGTCCCTGGGGGTGCCCTGCCTGTCCCCTAGATGTCCCTGGCTGTCCCCTAGGTGTCCCTGGGGGTGCCCTCGCTGTCCCTGGGGTGCCCTGGCTGTCCCCTAGGTGTCCCTGGGCGTCCCCTTGGTGTCCCTGTGGGTGCCCAGGGTGTCCCTTAGGTGTCCCTGGGGGTGCCCTTGCTGTCCCCTTGGTGTCCCTGGGGGTGCCCTGGGTGTCCCTGGGGATGCCCTGGCTGTCCCCTAGGTGTCCCTGGGGGTGCGCTGGGTGTCCCTAGGGTGCCCTGGCTGTGCCCTTGGTGTCCCTGGGGGTGCCCTGGCTGTCCCTGGCGTGCCCTGGCTGTCACATAGGTGTCCCTTGGGGTGCGCTGGTGTCCCTCGGAGTGCCCTGGCTGTCCCCTAGGTGTCCCTGGGGGTGCCCTGGCTGTCCCTGGAGTGCCCTGGCTGTCCCCTAGGTGACCCTGGGGGTGCCCTGGCTGTCCCCTAGGTGTCCCTGGGGGTGCCCTGACTGTCCCCTAGGTGTCCCTGGGGGTGCCCTGCCTCTCCCCTAGGTGTCCCTGGGGGTGCCCTGGGTGTCCCTGGGGTGCCATGGCTGTCCCCTCAGTGTCCCAGGGGGTACCCTGGCTCTCCCCTAGGGGCCCCTGAGGGTGTCCTGGGTGTCCCTGGCGTGCCCTGGCAGTCTCCTAGGTGTCCCTGGGGGTGCCCTGGCTGGCCCCTAAGTGTCCCTGGGGGGGCCCTGGCTGGCCCCTAGGGGTCTCTGGCGGTACCCTGGCTGTCCCCTAGGCGTCCCTGGGGGTGCCCTGGCTGTCCCCTAGGCGTCCCTGGGGGTGCCCTGTCTGTCCCCTAGGCGTCCCTGGGGGTGCCCTGGCTGTCCCCTAGGCGTCCCTGGGGGTGCCCTGGCTGTCCCCTAGGTGTCCCTGGGGGGGCCCTGGCTGTCCCCTAGACGTCCCTGGGGGTGCCCTGGCTGTCCCTGGGGTGCCCTGGCTGTCCCCTAGGTGTCCCTGGGGGTGCCCTGGCTGTCCCTGGGGTGCCCTGGCTGTCCCCTAGATGTCCCTGGAGGTCGCCTAGGTGTCCCTGGGGGTACCCTCGCTGTCCCTGGGGTGCCCTGGCTGTCCCCTAGGTGTCCCTGGTGGTGCCCTGGTGTCCCTCGGGGTGCCCTGGCTGTCCTCTAGGTGTCCCTGGGGTTGCCCTGGGTGTCCCTGGGGTGCTCTGGATGTCCCCTTGGTGTCCCTGGGGGTGCCCTGGCTGTCCCCTTGGTGTCCCTAGGGTGCCCTGTCTGTGCCCTTGGTGTCCCTGGGGGTGCCCTGGCTGTCCCCTTGGTGTCCCTAGGGTGCCGTGTCTGTGCCCATGGTGTCCCTGGGGGTGCCCTGGCTGTCCCTAGGGTGCCCTGGCTGTGCCCTTGGTGTCCCTGGGGGTGCCCTTGCTGTCCCTAGGGTGCCCTGGCTGTCCCCCAGGTGTCCCTGGGGGTGCCATGGCTCTCCCCTCGTTGTCCCTGGGGGTACCCTGCGTGTCCCCTAGGTGTCCTTGGGGGTGCCCTGGCTGTCCCCTACGTGTCCCTGGGGTGCCCTGGCTGTCCCCTAGGTGTCCCTGAGGGGTGCCCTGGGTGTCCCTGGGGGTGCGCAGGCTGTCCCCTAGGTGTCCCTGGGTGTGCCTTGGGTGTCCCTGGGGATGCCCTGGCTGTCCCCTAGGTGTCCCTGGGGTGTCCTGGCTGTTCCCTCGGTGTCCCTGGGGGTGCCCAGGGTGTCCCTGGGGTGCCCTGGCTGTCCCCTACGTGTCCCTGGGGGTGCCCAGGGTGTCCCTGGGGGTGCCCTTGCTGTCCCGTAGGTGTCCCTGGGGGTGCCCTGGGTGTCCTTGGGGGTGCCCTGGCTGTCCCTGGGGTGCTCTGGCTGTCCCCTTGGTGTGCCTGGGGGTGCCCTGGCTGTCCCCTAGCTGTCCCAGGGGGTGCCCTGGCTGTCCCTGGGGTGCCATGGCTGTCCTCTTCGTGTCCCTGGGGGTGCCGTGGCTGTCCCCTCGGTGTCCCTGGGGGTGCCCTGCCTTTCCCCTAGGTGTCCTTGGGGGGGCGCTGGCTATCCCCTAGGTGTCCTTTGGGGTGCCCTGCCTGTCCCCTACGTGTCCCTGGGGGTGCCATGCCTGTCCCCTAGGTGTCCCTGGGGGTGCCCTGCCTGTCCCCAGGGTGCCCTGGCTGTGGCCTCGGTGTCTCTGGGGGTGCCCTGGCTGTCCCTAGGGTTCCCTGCCTGTCCCCTCGGTGTCCCTGGGGGTGCCATGGCTGTCCCTAGGGTGCCCTGTCTGTCCCCTAGGTGTCCTTGGGGGTGCCCTGGCTGTCCCCTACGTGTCCCTGGGGTGCCCTGGCTGTCCCCTAGGTGTCCCTGAGGGGTGCCCTGGGTGTCCCTGGGGGTGCGCAGGCTGTCCCCTAGGTGTCCCTGGGTGTGCCTTGGGTGTCCCTGGGGATGCCCTGGCTGTCCCCTAGGTGTCCCTGGGGTGCCCTGGCTGTTCCCTCGGTGTCCCTGGGGGTGCCCAGGGTGTCCCTGGGGTGCCCTGGCTGTCCCCTACGTGTCCCTGGGGGTGCCCAGGGTGTCCCTGGGGGTGCCCTTGCTGTCCCGTAGGTGTCCCTGGGGGTGCCCTGGGTGTCCTTGGGGGTGCCCTGGCTGTCCCTGGGGTGCTCTGGCTGTCCCCTTGGTGTGCCTGGGGGTGCCCTGGCTGTCCCCTAGCTGTCCCTGGGGGTGCCCTGGCTGTCCCTGGTGTGCCATGGCTGTCCTCTACGTGTCCCTGGGGGTGCCGTGGCTGTCCCCTCGGTGTCCCTGGGGGTGCCCTGCCTTTCCCCTAGGTGTCCTTGGGGGGGCCCTGGCTGTCCCCTAGGTGTCCCTGGGGGTGCCCTGCCTATCCCCAGGGTGCCCTGGCTGTGGCCTCGGTGTCTGTGGGGGTGCCCTGGCTGTCCCTATGATTCCCTGCCTGTCCCCTCGGTGTCCCTGGGGGTGCCATGGCTGTCCCTAGGGTGCCCTGTCTGTCCCCTAGGGGTCTCTGGGGGTGACCTGCCTGTCCCCTAGGTGTCCCTGGGGGTGCCCTGGGTGTCCCTGAGGTGCCCTGGCTCTCGCCTAGGTGTCCCTGAGGGCGCCCAGGGTGTCCCTGGGGTGCCCTGGCTGTCCCCTACGTGTCCCTGGGGGTGCCCTGGGTGACCCTGGGGGGGCCCTTGCTGTCCCCTAGGTGTCCCTTGGGGTGCCCTGGGTGTCCCTGGGGTGCCCTGGCTGTCCCCTAGGTGTCCCTGGGGGTGCCCTGGGTGTCCCTGGAGTGACCTAGCTGTCCCCTAAATGTCCCTGGGGGTGCCCTGGCTGTCCCCTAGGTGTCCCTTGGGGTGTCCTGCCTTCCCCTAGGTGTCCCTGGGGGTGCCCTGGCTTTCCCCTCGGTGTCCCTGGAGGTGCCCTGTCTGTCCACTTGTTGTCCCAGGGGGTGCCCTGGGTGTCCCTGGCGTGCCCTGGCTGTCCCCTAGGTGTCCCTGGGGTGCCCTGGCTGTCCTCTTGGTGTCCCTGGGAGAGCCCTGGGTGTCCCTGGGGTGCCTTGGGGGTGCCCTGCCTGTCCCCTAGGTGTCCCTGGGGGTTCCCTGGCTGTCCCCTAGGTGTCCCTGGGTGTGCCCTGGCTGTCCCTAGGGTGCCCTGGCTGTCCCCTAGGTGTCCCTGGGGGTGACCTGCCTGTCCCCTAGGTGTCCCTGGGTGTGCCCTGGCTGTCCCCAGGGTGCCCTGGCTGTGCCCTCGGTGTCTCTGGGGGTGCCGTGGCTGTCCCCTCGGTGTCCCTGGGGGTGCCCTGGCTGTCCCTAGTGTGCCGTGGCTGTCCCCTAGGTGTCCCTGGGGGTGCCCTGGGTGTGCCTGGGGTGCCCTGGCTGTCCCCTAGGTGTCCCTGGGGGTGACCTGGGAGTCCCTGGGGATGCCCTGGCTGTCCCCTAGGTGTCCCTGGGGGTGCCCTGGCTGTCCCCTAGGTGTCCCTGGAGGTGCCCTGGGTGTCCCTGGAGTTCCCTGGCTGTTCCCTAAATGTCCCTGGGAGTGCCCTGGCTTTCCCCTCGGTGTCCCTGGGGGTGCCCTGCCTGTCCCCTAGGTGTCCCTGGGGGTGACCTGGCTGTCTTTAGGGTGCCCTGGCTGTCCCCTAGGTGTCCCTGGGTGTGCCCTGCCTGTCCCCTAGGTGTCGTTCGGGGTGCCCTGGGTGTCCCTGGGGATGCCCTGCTTGTCCCCTAGGTGTCCCTGGGGGTGCCCTGGGTGTCCCTGGGGAGCCCTGTCTGTCCCCTTGGTGTCCCTGGGGGTGCCCTGGGTGTCCCTGGGGTGCCCTGGCTGTCCCCTAGTTGTCCCTGGGGGGGCCCTGGCTGTCCCCTAGGTGTCCCTGGGGGTGCCCAGGGTGTCCCTGGGGTACCCTGGAGGTACCCTAGGTGTCCCTGGGGGTGCCCTCGCTGTCCCTGGGGTGCCCTGGCTGTCCCCTAGGTGTCCCTGGTGGTCCCCTTGGTGTCCCTGGGGGTGCCCAGGGTGTCCCTTAGGTGTCCCTTGGGTGCCCGGGCTGTGCCCTAGGTGTCCCTGGGGTGCCCTGGCTGTCCCGTCAGTGTCCCTGGGGGTGCCCTGGCTGTCTCTAGGGTGCCCTGGCTGTGCCCTTGGTGTCCCTGGGGGTGCCCTGGCTGTCCCCTAGGTGTCCCTGGGTGTGCCCTGGGTGTCCCTGGGCGTGCACAGGGTGTCCCTGGGGTTCCCTGGCTGTCCCCTAGGTTTCCCTGGGGGGGCCCTGGCTGTCCCCTAGGTGTCTCTGGGGGTGCCCTGGCTGTCCCGTCAGTGTCCCTGGGGGTGCCCTGCCTGTCCCCTAGGTGTCCCTGGGGGTGCCCTGCTGTCCCTTAGGTGTCCCTGGGGTGCCCTGGGTGTCCCTGGCGTTCCCTGGCTGTCCCGTAGGTGTCCCTAGGGGGGCCCTGGGTGTCCCTGGGGTGCCCTGGTGTCCCTCGGGGTGCCCGGGAGGTCCCCTACGTGTACCTGGGGTACCCTGGGTGTCCCTGGGCTGCCCTGGGGTGCCCTGGCTGTCCCGTAGGTGTCCCTGGGCTGCCCTGGCTGTCCTTGGGTTGGCCTGGCTGTGCCCTAGGTGTCCCTGTAGTGCCCTGGCTGTCCTCTAGGTGTCCCTGGGGTGCCCTGGGTGTCCCTGGCGTGCCCTGGCTGTCTCCTAGGTGTCCCTGTGGGTGCCCTCCCTGTCCCTCGGGATGCCCTGGCTGTCCCCTAGGTGTCCCTGGGGGAGCCCTGGGTGTCCCTGGGGTCCCCTGGCTGTCCCCTAGGTGCCCCTGTAGGTGCCCTGGCTGTCCCCTAGGTGTCCCTGGGGGTCCCCTTGGTGTCCCTGGGGGTGCCCTGGCTGTCCCCTAGGTGTCCATGGGGGTGCCCTGGGTGTCCCTGGGCTGCCCTGGCTGTCCCCTAGGTGTCCCTGGGGGTGCCCTGGATGTCCCTGGGGGGGCCCAGGCTGTCCCTGGGGGTGCCCTGGCTGTCCCCTAGGTGGCCCTGGGGGTGCCCTGGCTGTCCCTGGAGTGCCCTGGCTGTCCCCTAGGTGTCCCTGGGGGTGCCCTGGCTGTCCCCTAGGTGTCCCTGGGGGTGCCCTGGCTGTCCCCTAGGTGTCCCTGGGGGTTCCCAGGGTGTCCCTGGGGTTCCCTGGAGGTACCCTAGGTGTCCCTGGGGGTGCCCTCGCTGTCCCTGGGGTGCCCTGGCTGTCCCCTAGGTGTCCCTGGTGGTCCCCTTGGTGTCCCTGGGGGTGCCCAGGGTGTCCCTTAGGTGTCCCTAGGGTGCTCTGGCTGTCCCCTAGGTGTCCCTGGTGGTCCCCTTGGTGTCCCTGGGGGTGCCCTGGCTGTCCCGTCAGTGTCCCTGGGGTGCCCTGGCTGTCCCGTAGGTGTCCCTGGGGGTGCCCTGGCTGTCCCCTAGGTGTCCCTGGGTGTGCCCTGGGTGTCCCTGGGCGTGCACAGGGTGTCCCTGGGGCTCCCTGGCTGTCCCCTAGGTGTCCCTGGGGGGGCCCTGGCTGTCCCCTAGGTGTCCCTGGGGGTGACCTGGGTGTCCCTGGGGGGGCCCACGCTGTCCCCTAGGTGTCCCTGGGGGTGCCCTGGGTGTCCTTGGGGGGGCCCTGGCTGTCCCCTAGGTGTCCCTGGGGGGGCCGTGGCTGTCCCCTAGGTGTCCCTGGGTGTGACCTGGGTGTCCCTGGGGCTGCACAGGGTGTCCCTGTGGTTCCCTGGCTGTCCCCTAGGTGTCCCTGGGGGTGCCCTGGGTGTCCCTGGGGGGGCCCTGGCTGTCCCCTAGGTTTCGCTGGGGGTGCCCTGGGTGTCCTTGGGGGGGCCCTGGCTGTCCCCTAGGTGTCCCTGGGGGGGCCGTGGCTGTCCCCTAATTGTCCCTGGGGGTGCACAGGGTGTCCCTGGGGGTGCACAGGGTGTCCCTGTGGTTCCCTGGCTGTCCCCTAGGTGTCTCTGGGGGTGCCCTGGGTGTCCCTGGGGGTTCCCTGGCTGTCCCCTAGGTGTCCCTGGGGGGGCCCTGGCTGTCCCCTAGGTGTCCCTGGGGGTGCCCTGGCTGTCCCCTAGGTGTCCCTGGGGGGGCCCTGGCTGTCCCCTAGGTGTCCCTGGGGGGGCCCTGGCTGTCCCCTTGGGGTCCCTGGGGGTGCCCTGGGTGTCCCTGGGGGGGCCCTGGCTGTCCCCTAGGTTTCCCTGGGGGTGCCCTGGGTGTCCTTGGGGGGGCCCTGGCCGTCCCCTAGGTGTCCCTGGGGGGGCCGTGGCTGTCCCCTAGGTGTCCCTGGGGGTGCACAGGGTGTCCCTGTGGTTCCCTGGCTGTCCCCTAGGTGTCCCTGGGGGTGCCCTGGGTGTCCCTGGGGGGGCCCTGGCTGTCCCCTAGGTGTCCCTGGGGGTGCATTAGGTGTCCCTGGGGGTGCCCAGGGTGTCCCTGGGGTTCCCTGGCTGTCCCCTAGGTGTCCCTGGGGGGGCCCTGGCTGTCCCCTAGGTGTCCCTGGGTGTGCCCTGGGTGTCCCTGGGGGTGCACAGGCTGTCCCTGTGGTTCCCTGGCTGTCCCCTAGGTGTCCCTGGGGGGGCCCTGGCTGTCCCCTAGGTGTCCCTGGGGGTGCATTAGGTGTCCCTGGGGGTGCCCAGGGTGTCCCTGGGTTGCCCTGGCTGTCCTCTAGGTGTCCCTGGGGGTGCCCTGGGTGTCCCTGGGGATGCCCTGGCTGTCCCCTAGGTGTCCCTGGCGTTGCCCTGGCTGTCCCTAGGGTGCCCTGGCTGTGCCCTTGGTGTCCCTGGGGGTGCTCTGGCTGTCCCTCGGGTGCCCTGGCTGTCCCCTAGGTGTCCCTGGGGGTGCCCTGGCTGTCTCTGGAGTGCCCTGGCTGTCCTTTAGGTGTTCCTGGGGGTGCCCTGGCTGTCCCCTAGGTGTCCCTGGGGGTGCCCTGGGTGTCCCTGGCGTGCCCTGGCTGTCCCCTAAATGTCCCTGGAAGTGCCCTGGCTTTCCCCTCGGTGTCCCTGGGGGTTGCCCTGCCTGTCCCCTAGGTGTCCCTGGGGGTGACCTGGCTGTCTTTAGGGTGCGCTGGCTGTCCCCTAGGTGTCCCTGGGTGTGCCCTGCCTGTCCCCTAGGTGTCGTTCGGGGTGCCCTGGGTGTCCCTGGGGGTGCCCTGCCTGTCCCCTAGGTGTCCCTGGGGGTGCCCTGGGTGTCCCTGGGGTGCCCTGGCTGTCCCCTTGGTGTCCCTGGGGGTGCCCTGGGTTTCCCTGGGGTGCCCTGGCTGTCCCCTAGGGGTCTCTGGGGGTGCCCTGGCTGTCCCGTCAGTGTCCCTGGGGGTGCCCTGCCTGTTCCCTAGGTGTCCCTGGGGGTTCCCTGCCTGTCCCCTAGGTGTCCCTGGGGGTGCCCTGGGTGTCCCTGGAGTGCCCTGGCTGTCCCCTAAATGTCCCTGGGGGTGCCCTGGCTGTCCCCTAGGTGTCACTGAGGGTGTCCTGCCTTCCCCTAGGCCTCCCTGGGGGTGCCCTGGCTTTCCCCTCGGTGTCCCTGGGGGTGCTCTGGCTGTCCCTCGGGTGCCCTGGCTGTCCCCTAGGTGTCCCTGGGGGTGCCCTGGTGTCCCTCGGGGTGCCCTGGGTGTCCCCTAGGTGTCCCTGGGGGTGCCCTCGCTGTCCCCTAGGCGTCACTGGGGGTGCCCTGGCTGTCCTCTAGGTGTCCCTGGGGGTGCCCTGCGTGTCCCTGGGGTGCCCTGGCTGTCCCCTAGGTGTCCCTGGGGGTGCCCTGGTAGTCCCCTTCGTGTCCCTGGGGGTGCCCTGGGTGTCCCTGGGGGTGCCCTGGCGGTCCCTATGGTGCCCTGGCTGTCCCCTAGGTGTCCCTGGGGGTGCCCTGGATGTCCCTGAGGTGCCCTGGCTGTCTTCAAGGTGTCCCTGTGGGTGCCCAGAGTGTCCCTGGGAGTGCCCTGGCTGTCCCCTAGGTGTCCCTGGGGGTGCTCGGCCTGTCCCCTAGGGGTCTCTGGGGGTGCCCTGGCTGTCCCGTCAGTGTCCCTGGGGGTGCCCTGCCTGTCCCCTAGGTGTCCCTGGGGGTGCTCGGCCTGTCCCCTAGGTGTCCCTGGGGGTGCCCTGGGTGTCCCTGGAGTGCCCTGGCTGTCCCCTAAATGTCCCTGGGGGTGCCCTGGCTGTCCCCTAGGTGTCCCTGGGGGTGCCCTGCCTGTCCCCTAGGTGTTCCTGGGGGTGCCCTGGCTGTCTTTAGGGTGCCCTGGCTGTCCCCTAGGTGTCCCTGGGGGTGCCCTTGGCGTCCCTGGAGTGCCCTGGCTGTCCCCTAGTTGTCCCTGGGGGGGCCCTGGCTGTCCCCTAGGTGTCTCTGGGGGTGCCCTGGCTGTCCTCTAGGTGTCCCTGGGGGTGCCCTGGCTGTCTCTGGAGTGCCCTGGCTGGCCCCTAGGTGTCCCTGGGGGTGCCCTGGCTGTCCCCTAGGTGTCCCTGGGGTTGCCCTGGCTGGCTTCTAGGTGTCCCTGGGGGTGCCCTGGCTGTCCCCTAGGTGTCCCTGGCGGTGCCCTGGCTGTCCCTAGGGTGCCCTGTCTGTGCCTTCGGTGTCTCTGGGGGTGCCCTAGGTGTCCCTGGGGGTGACCTCGGTGTCCCTGGGGGTGGCCTGGCTGTCCCCTAGGTGTCCCTGGGGGAGCCCTGGGTGTGCCTGGGGTGCCCTGGCTGTCCCCTAGGTGTCCCTGGGGGAGCCCTGGGTGTGCCTGGGGTGCCCTGGCTGTCCCCTAGGTGTCCCTGGGGGGGCCCTGGCTGTCCCTGGGGTGCCCTGGCTGTCCCCTAGGTGGCCCTGGGGGTGCCCTGGGTGTCCCTGGGGGTGCCCTGGAGGTCCCCTAGGTGTCCCTGTGGGTGCCCAGAGTGTCCCTGGGAGTGCCCTGGCTGTCCCCTAGGGGTCTCTGGGCGTGCCCTGGCTGTCCCGTCAGTGTCCCTGGGAATGCCCTGCCTGTCCCCTAGGTGTCCCTGGCTGTCCCCTTGGTGTCACTGGGGGTGCCCAGGGTGTTCCTTCGGTGTCCCTGGAAGTGCCCTCGCTGTCCCTGGGGTGCTCTGGATGTCCCCTTGGTGTCCCTGGAGGTGCCCTGGCTGTCCCTGGCGTGCCCTGGCTGTGCCCTAGGGGTCCCTGGGGGTGCCCTGGCTGTCACCTAGGTGTCCCTTGGGGTGCCCTGGGTGTCCCTAGGGTGCCCTGGCTGTCCCCTAGGTGTCCCTGAGGGGTGCCCTGAGTGTCCCTGGGGGTGCCCAGGCTGTCCCCTAGGTGTCCCTGTGAGTGCCCTGGCTGTCCTTGCGGTGCTCTGGCTGTCCCCTTGGTGTCCCTGGGGGTGCCCTGGGTGTCCCTGGGGGTGCCCTGGCTGTCCCCTAGGTGTCCCTGGGGGTTCCCTGCCTGTCCTCTAGGTGTCCCTGGGGGTTCCCTGGGTGTCCCTGGAGTGCCCTGGCTGTAACCTAAATGTCCCTGGGGGTGCCCTGGGTGTCCCTGGAGTGCCCTAGGTGTCCCCTAAATGTCCCTGGGGGTGCCCTGGCTGTCCCCTAGGTGTCCCTTGGGGTGTCCTGCCTTCCCCTAGGTGTCCCTGGGGGTGCCCTGGCTTTCCCCTCGGTGTCCCTGGGGGTGCCCTGGCTGTCCCCTTGGTGTCCCTGGGGGTGCCCTGCCTGTCCCCTAGGTGTCCCTGGGGTTCCCTGGCTGTCCCCTAGGTGTCCCTGGGGGTGCCCTGGGTGTCCCTGGAGTGCCCTGGCTGTCCCCTAAATGTCCCTGGGGGTGCCCTGGCTGTCCCCTAGGTGTCCCTGGGGTGCCCTGGCTGTCCCCTTGGTGTCCCTGGGAGAGCCCTGGGTGTCCCTGGGGTGCCTTGGGGGTGCCCTGCCTGTCCCCTAGGTGTCCATGGGGGTGCCATGCCTGTCCCCTAGGTGTCCCTGGGTGTGCCCTGGCTGTCCCTAGGGTGCCCTGGCTGTCCCCTAGGTGTCCCTGGGGGTGCCCTGCCTGTCCCCTTGGTGTCCCTGGGGGTGACCTGGCTATCTTTAGAGTACCCTGGCTGTCCCCTAGGTGTCCCTGGGTGTGCCCTTCCTGTCCCCTAGGTGTCGTTCGGGGTGCCCTGGGTGTCCCTGGGGGTGCCCTGCCTGTCCCCTTGGTGTCCCTGGGGGTGCCCTGGGTGTCCCTGGGGTGCCCTGGCTGTCCCCTAGGGGTCTCTGGGGGTGCCCTGGCTGTCCCGTCAGTGTCCCTGGGGGTTCCCTGGCTGTCCCCTAGGTGTCCCTGGGGGTTCCCTGGGTGTCCCTGGAGTACCCTGGCTGTCCCCTAAATGTCCCTGGGGGTGCCCTGGCTGTCCCCTAGGTGTCACTGAGGGTGTCCTGCCTTCCCCTAGGCGTCCCTGGGGGTGCCCTGGCTTTCCCCTAGGTGTCCCTGGGGGTGCCCTGCCTGTCCCCTAGGTGTCCCTGGGGATGCCCTGGCTGTCCTCTAGGTGTCCCTGGGGGTGCCCTGGGTGTCCCTGGGGTGCTCTGGATGTCCCCTTGGTGTCCCTGGGGGTGCCCTGGCTGTCCCCTTGGTGTCCCTAGGGTGCCCTGTCTGTGCCCTTGGTGTCCCTGGGGGTGCCCTGGCTGTCCCCTTGGTGTCCCTAGGGTGCCCTGTCTGTGACCTTGGTGTCCCTGGGGTTCCCTGGCTGTCCCTAGGGTGCCCTGGCTGTGCCCTTGGTGTCCCTGGGGGTGCCCTGGCTGTCCCTAGGGTGCCCTGGCTGTCCCCTAGGTGTCCCTGGGGGTGCCATGGCTGTCCCCTCGTTGTCCCTGGGGGTACCCTGCGTGTCCCCTAGGTGTCCTTGGGGGTGCCCTGGCTGTCCCCTACGTGTCCCTGGGGTGCCCTGGCTGTCCCCTAGGTGTCCCTGAGGGGTGCCCTGAGTGTCCCTGGGGGTGCCCAGGCTGTCCCCTAGGTGTCCCTGTGAGTTCCCTGGCTGTCCTTGCGGTGCTCTGGCTGTCCCCTTGGTGTCCCTGGGGGTGCCCTGGGTGTCCCTGGGGTGCCCTGGGGGTTCCCTGCCTGTCCTCTTGGTGTCCCTGGGGGTGCCCTGGGTGTCCCTGGGGGTGCCCTGGCTGTCCCCTAGGTGTCCCTGGGGGTTCCCTGCCTGTCCTCTAGGTGTCCCTGGGGGTTCCCTGGGTGTCCCTGGAGTGCCCTGGCTGTAACCTAAATGTCCCTGGGGGTGCCCTGGGTGTCCCTGGAGTGCCCTAGGTGTCCCCTAAATGTCCCTGGGGGTGCCCTGGCTGTCCCCTAGGTGTCCCTTGGGGTGTCCTGCCTTCCCCTAGGTGTCCCTGGGGGTGCCCTGGCTTTCCCCTCGGTGTCCCTGGGGGTGCCCTGGCTGTCCCCTTGGTGTCCCTGGGGGTGCCCTGCCTGTCCCCTAGGTGTCCCTGGGGTTCCCTGGCTGTCCCCTAGGTGTCCCTGGGGGTGCCCTGGGTGTCCCTGGAGTGCCCTGGCTGTCCCCTAAATGTCCCTGGGGGTGCCCTGGCTGTCCCCTAGGTGTCCCTGGGGTGCCCTGGCTGTCCCCTTGGTGTCCCTGGGAGAGCCCTGGGTGTCCCTGGGGTGGCTTGGGGGTGCCCTGCTTGTCCCCTAGGTGTCCATGGGGGTGCCATGCCTGTCCCCTAGGTGTCCCTGAGTGTGCCCTGGCTGTCCCTAGGGTGCCCTGGCTGTCCCCTCGGTGTCCCTGGGGGTGCCCTGCCTGTCCCCTTGGTGTCCCTGGGGGTGACCTGGCTATCTTTAGAGTACCCTGGCTGTCCCCTAGGTGTCCCTGGGTGTGCCCTTCCTGTCCCCTAGGTGTCGTTCGGGGTGCCCTGGGTGTCTCTGGGGGTGCCCTGCCTGTCCCCTTGGTGTCCCTGGGGGTGCCCTGGGTGTCCCTGGGGTGCCCTGGCTGTCCCCTAGGGGTCTCTGGGGGTGCCCTGGCTGTCCCGTCAGTGTCCCTGGGGGTTCCCTGGCTGTCCCCTAGGTGTCCCTGGGGGTGCCCTGGGTGTCCCTGGAGTACCCTGGCTGTCCCCTAAATGTCCGTGGGGGTGCCCTGGCTGTCCCCTAGGTGTCACTGAGGGTGTCCTGCCTTCCCCTAGGCGTCCCTGGGGGTGCCCTGGCTTTCCCCTAGGTGTCCCTGGGGGTGCCCTGGGTGTCCCTGGGGATGCCCTGGCTGTCCCCTAGGTGTCCCTGGGGGTGCGCTGGGTGTCCCTAGGGTGCCCTGGCTGTGCCCTTGGTGTCCCTGCGGGTGCTCTGGCTGTCCCTCGGGTGCCCTGGCTGTCCCCTAGGTGTCCCTGGGGGTGCCCTGGTGTCCCTCGGGGTGCCCTGGGTGTCCCCTAGGTGTCCCTAGGGGTGCCCTCGCTGTCCCCTAGGCGTCACTGGGGGTGCCCTGGCTGTCCTCTAGGTGTCCCTGGGGGTGCCCTGCGTGTCCCTGGGGTGCCCTGGCTGTCCCCTAGGTGTCCCTGGGGGTGCCCTGGCTGTCCCCTTCGTGTCCCTGGGGGTGCCCTGGGTGTCCCTGGGGGTGCCCTGGCGGTCCCTAGGGTGCCCTGGCTGTCCCCTAGGTGTCCCTGGGGGTGCCCTGGATGTCCCTGAGGTGCCCTGGCTGTCTTCAAGGTGTCCCTGTGGGTGCCCAGAGTGTCCCTGGGAGTGCCCTGGCTGTCCCCTAGGGGTCTCTGGGGGTGCCCTGGCTGTCCCGTCAGTGTCCCTGGGGGTGCCCTGCCTGTCCCCTAGGTTTCCCTGGGGGTGCTCGGCCTGTCCCCTAGGTGTCCCTGGGGATGCCTAGGGTGTCCCTGGAGTGCCCTGGCTGTCCCCTAAATGTCCCTGGGGGTGCCCTGGCTGTCCCCTAGGTGTCCCTGGGGGTGCCCTGCCTGTCCCCTAGGTGTCCCTGGGGGTGCCCTGGGTGTCTTTAGGGTGCCCTGGCTGTCCCCTAGGTGTCCCTGGGGGTGCCCTTGGTGTCCCTGGAGTGCCCTGGCTGTCCCCTAGTTGTCCCTGGGGGGGCCCTGGCTGTCCCCTAGGTGTCTCTGGGGGTGCCCTGCCTGTCCCCTAGGTGTCCCTGGGGGTGCCCTGGCTGTCCCGTAGGTGTCCCTGGGCTGCCCTGGCTGTCCCTAGGGTGCCCTGGCTGTGCCCTAGGTGTCCCTGGGGTGCCATGGCTGTCCCCTCGGTGTCCCTGGGGGTGCCCTGGCTCTCCCCTAGGGGTCCCTGAGGGTGCCCTGGGTGTCCCTGGCGTGCCCTGGCTGTCTCCTAGGTGTCCCTGGGGGTGCCCTGGCTGTCCCCTAGGCTTCCCTTGGGGTACCCTGGCTGTCCCCTAGGTGTCCCTGGGGGGGCCCTGGCTGTCCCCTAGGCGTCCCTGGGGGTGCCCTGGCTGTCCCTTGGGTGCCCTGGCTGTCCCCTAGGTGTCCCTGGGGGTGCCCTGGCTGTCCCTGGGGTGCCCTGGCTGTCCCCTAGATGTCTCTGCAGGTCGCCTAGGTGTCCCTGGGGGTGCCCTCGCTGTCCCTGGGGTGCCCTGGCTGTCCCCTAGGTGTCCCTGGTGGTTCCCTGGTGTCCCTCGGGGTGCCCTGGCTGTCCCCTAGGTGTCCCTGGGGGTGCCGTTGTTGTGCCTGGGGTGCTCTGTCTGTCCTCTAGGTGTCCCTGGGGTTGCCCTGGGTGTCCCTGGGGTGCTCTGGATGTCCCCTTGGTGTCCCTGGGGGTGCCCTGGCTGTCCCCTTGGTGTCCGTAGGGTGCCCTGTCTGTGCCCTTGGTGTCCCTGGGGGTGCCCTGGCTGTCCCCTTGGTGTCCCTAGGGTGCCCTGTCTGTGACCTTGGTGTGCCTGGGGTTCCCTGGCTGTCCCTAGGGTGCCCTGGCTGTGCCCTTGGTGTCCCTGGGGGTGCCCTGGCTGTCCCTAGGGTGCCCTGGCTGTCCCCTAGGTGTCCCTGGGGGTGCCATGGCTGTCCCCTCGTTGTCCCTGGGGGTACCCTGCGTGTCCCCTAGGTGTCCTTGGGGGTGCCCTGGCTGTCCCCTACGTGTCCCTGGGGTGCCCTGGCTGTCCCCTAGGTGTCCCTGGGGGTGCCCTGGGTGTCCCTGGGGGTGCCCAGGCTGTCCCCTAGGTGTCCCTGTGAGTGCCCTGGCTGTCCTTGCGGTGCTCTGGCTGTCCCCTTGGTGTCCCTGGGGGTGCCCTGGGTGTCCCTGGGGTGCCCTGGGGGTTCCCTGCCTGTCTTCTAGGTGTCCCTGGGGGTTCCCTGGGTGTCCCTGGAGTGCCCTGGCTGTCACCTAAATGTCCCTGGGGGTGCCCTGGGTGTCCCTGGAGTGCCCTAGGTGTCCCCTAAATGTCCCTTGGGGTGCCCTGGCTGTCCCCTAGGTGTCCCTTGGGGTGTCCTGCCTTCCCCTAGGTGTCCCTGGGGGTGCCCTGGCTTTCCCCTCGGTGTCCCTGGGGGTGCCCTGTCTGTCCCCTTGGTGTCCCAGGCGGTGCCCTGGGTGTCCCTGGCGTACCCTGGCTGTCCCCTTGGTGTCCCTGGGGTGCCCTGGCTGTCCCCTTGGTGTCCCTGGGAGAGCCCTGGGTGTCCCTGGGGTGCCTTGGGGGTGCCCTGCCTGTCCCCTAGGTGTCCCTGGGGGTGCCATGCCTGTCCCCTAGGTGTCCCTGGGTGTGCCCTGGCTGTCCCTAGGGTGCCCTGGCTGTCCCCTAGGTGTCCCTGGGGGTGACCTGCCTGTCCCCTAGGTGTCCCTGGGGGTGCCCTGGCTGTCCCCAGGGTGCCCTGGCTGTGCCCTCAGTGTCTCTGGGGGTGCCGTGGCTGTCCCCTCGGTGTCCCTGGGGGTGCCCTGGCTGTCCCTAGTGTGCCGTGGCTGTCCCCTAGGTGTCCCTGGGCGTGCCCTGGGTGTGCCTGGGGTGCCCTGGCTGTCCCCTAGGTGTCCCTGGGGGTGACCTGGGTGTCCCTGGGGATGCCCTGGCTGTCCCCTAGGTGTCCTTGCCTGGCTCGTATCCTCGACTCCGCCTCCGGCGCCATGGTGACTCCCCTCCCAGTCTGGACCATTGTGGCCTCACCCCCTCCCCTGGGGCCATCCGACCCATCCCAGTATAGACCAGTAAGGCACCGAGTGGCCACCATGGACCCCCACACGCCTGCCAGTTCATCCCAGTTCATCCCAGTCCACTCTTTGTCCATCCCAGGTTTCTCTGGTCACCCTCCCAGTGCTCTCAGTCCATCCCAGTCCCGCAGGTGTTGGTGCTTGGGGCTTGATGAGCTGGTGCCTGTCCGCAACGTGGAGCGGCTCAAACGGGACCTCAGGGTGAGGGGGGCGCGGATTTGGGGGGATCCTGGGGGTCCTGAGTTGTCGTGGAGGGGGTTTTTGGGTTGTGGGGGGTCCAGGGGGCGTCCTGGGGGCTGCTTTGGGTGCTTTGGGGGGTATTCGGGAGGTTTGGGCGGCCCATTTGAGGCATCAAAGAACCTGAGGAGGGTTTTGATAGCTCCTGGAGGTGGAGGCGGCCGTGGGGGTGAGCTGGCTGTCCCAGGGGGTTCCTGGCTGTCCCTCGATGTCCCTGGGGTGCCCTGGCTGTCACTTAGGTGTCCCTCGGGGTGCCCTGGCTGTCCCTAGGGTGCCCTGGCTGTCCCCTAGGTGTCCCTGGGGGTGCCCTGGCTGTCCCTGGGGTGCCCTGGCTGTCCCCTAGATGTCTCTGCAGGTCGCCTAGGTGTCCCTGGGGGTGCCCTCGCTGTCCCTGGGGTGCCCTGGCTGTCCCCTAGGTGTCCCTGGTGGTTCCCTGGTGTCCCTCGGGGTGCCCTGGCTGTCCCCTAGGTGTCCCTGGGGGTGCCGTTGTTGTGCCTGGGGTGCTCTGTCTGTCCTCTAGGTGTCCCTGGGGTTGCCCTGGGTGTCCCTGGGGTGCTCTGGATGTCCCCTTGGTGTCCCTGGGGGTGCCCTGGCTGTCCCCTTGGTGTCCGTAGGGTGCCCTGTCTGTGCCCTTGGTGTCCCTGGGGGTGCCCTGGCTGTCCCCTTGGTGTCCCTAGGGTGCCCTGTCTGTGACCTTGGTGTGCCTGGGGTTCCCTGGCTGTCCCTAGGGTGCCCTGGCTGTGCCCTTGGTGTCCCTGGGGGTGCCCTGGCTGTCCCTAGGGTGCCCTGGCTGTCCCCTAGGTGTCCCTGGGGGTGCCATGGCTGTCCCCTCGTTGTCCCTGGGGGTACCCTGCGTGTCCCCTAGGTGTCCTTGGGGGTGCCCTGGCTGTCCCCTACGTGTCCCTGGGGTGCCCTGGCTGTCCCCTAGGTGTCCCTGGGGGTGCCCTGGGTGTCCCTGGGGGTGCCCAGGCTGTCCCCTAGGTGTCCCTGTGAGTGCCCTGGCTGTCCTTGCGGTGCTCTGGCTGTCCCCTTGGTGTCCCTGGGGGTGCCCTGGGTGTCCCTGGGGTGCCCTGGGGGTTCCCTGCCTGTCTTCTAGGTGTCCCTGGGGGTTCCCTGGGTGTCCCTGGAGTGCCCTGGCTGTCACCTAAATGTCCCTGGGGGTGCCCTGGGTGTCCCTGGAGTGCCCTAGGTGTCCCCTAAATGTCCCTTGGGGTGCCCTGGCTGTCCCCTAGGTGTCCCTTGGGGTGTCCTGCCTTCCCCTAGGTGTCCCTGGGGGTGCCCTGGCTTTCCCCTCGGTGTCCCTGGGGGTGCCCTGTCTGTCCCCTTGGTGTCCCAGGGGGTGCCCTGGGTGTCCCTGGCGTACCCTGGCTGTCCCCTAGGTGTCCCTGGGGGTGCCCTGGCTGTCCCCTTGGTGTCCCTGGGGTGCCCTGGCTGTCCCCTTGGTGTCCCTGGGAGAGCCCTGGGTGTCCCTGGGGTGCCTTGGGGGTGCCCTGCCTGTCCCCTAGGTGTCCCTGGGGGTGCCATGCCTGTCCCCTAGGTGTCCCTGGGTGTGCCCTGGCTGTCCCTAGGGTGCCCTGGCTGTCCCCTAGGTGTCCCTGGGGGTGACCTGCCTGTCCCCTAGGTGTCCCTGGGGGTGCCCTGGCTGTCCCCAGGGTGCCCTGGCTGTGCCCTCAGTGTCTCTGGGGGTGCCGTGGCTGTCCCCTCGGTGTCCCTGGGGGTGCCCTGGCTGTCCCTAGTGTGCCGTGGCTGTCCCCTAGGTGTCCCTGGGGGTGCCCTGGGTGTGCCTGGGGTGCCCTGGCTGTCCCCTAGGTGTCCCTGGGGGTGACCTGGGTGTCCCTGGGGATGCCCTGGCTGTCCCCTAGGTGTCCTTGCCTGGCTCGTATCCTCGACTCCGCCTCCGGCGCCATGGTGACTCCCCTCCCAGTCTGGACCATTGTGGCCTCACCCCCTCCCCTGGGGCCATCCGACCCATCCCAGTATAGACCAGTAAGGCACCGAGTGGCCACCATGGACCCCCACACGCCTGCCAGTTCATCCCAGTTCATCCCAGTCCACTCTTTGTCCATCCCAGGTTTCTCTGGTCACCCTCCCAGTGCTCTCAGTCCATCCCAGTCCCGCAGGTGTTGGTGCTTGGGGCTTGATGAGCTGGTGCCTGTCCGCAACGTGGAGCGGCTCAAACGGGACCTCAGGGTGAGGGGGGCGCGGATTTGGGGGGATCCTGGGGGTCCTGAGTTGTCGTGGAGGGGGTTTTTGGGTTGTGGGGGGTCCAGGGGGCGTCCTGGGGGCTGCTTTGGGTGCTTTGGGGGGTATTCGGGAGGTTTGGGCGGCCCATTTGAGGCATCAAAGAACCTGAGGAGGGTTTTGATAGCTCCTGGAGGTGGAGGCGGCCGTGGGGGTGAGCTGGCTGTCCCAGGGGGTTCCTGGCTGTCCCTCGATGTCCCTGGGGTGCCCTGGCTGTCACTTAGGTGTCCCTCGGGGTGCCCTGGCTGTCCCTAGGGTGCCCTGGCTGTCCCCTAGGTGTCCCTGGGGGTGTCCTGCCTGTCCCTAGGTGTCCCTGGGGGTGCCCTGGCTGTCCCCTCCGTGTCCCTGGGGGTGCCCTGGGTGTCCCTGGGGTGCCCTGGCTGACCCCAAGGTGTCCCTTGGGGTGCCCAGAGTGTCCCTAGGAGGTCCCTGGCTGTCCCCTAGGGGTCTCTGGGGGTGCCCTGGCTGTCCCGTCAGTGTCCCTGGGGGTGCCCTGCCTGTCCCTTAGGTGTCCCTGGGTGTGCCCTGGCTGTCCCTAGGGTGCCCTGGCTGTGCCCTCGGTGTCTCTGGGGGTGCCCTGGCTGTCCCTAGGGTGCCATGGCAGTCCCTAGGGTGCCCTGGCTGTCCCCTCGGTGTCCCTGGGGGTGCCCTGGGTGTCCCTGGGTAGCCCTGGCTGTCCCCTAGGTGTCCCTGGGGGGGCCCTGGCTGTCCCCTAGGTGTCCCTGGGGGGGCCCTGGGTGTCCCTGGGGTGCCCGGGAGGTCCCCTACGTGTCCCTGGGGTACCCTGGGTGTCCCTGGGCTGCCCTGGGCTGCCCTGGCTGTCCTTGGGGTGCCCTGGCTGTCCTTGGTGTCCCAGAGGGTTCCCTGGCTGTCCCGTAGGTGTCCCTGGGCTACCCTGGCTGTCCCTAGGGTGCCCTGGCTGTGCCCTAGGTGTCCCTGGGGTGCCATGGCTGTCCCCTCGGTGTCCCTGGGGGTGCCCTGGCTCTCCCCTAGGGGTCCCTGAGGGTGCCCTGGGTGTCCCTGGCGTGCCCTGGCTGTCTCCTAGGTGTCCCTGGGTGTGCCCTGGCTGTCCTCTAGGTGTCCCTGGGGGAACCCTGGCTGTCCCCTAGGCGTCCCTGGGGGTGCCCTGGCTGTCCCCTAGGCGTCCCTGGGGGTACCCTGGCTGTCCCCTAGGTGTCCCTGGGAGGGCCCTGGCTGTCCCCTAGGCTGTCCCTGGGGGTGCCCTGGCTGTCCCTTGGGTGCCCTGGCTGTCCCCTAGGTGTCCCTGGGGGTGCCCTGGCTGTCCCTGGGGTGCCCTGGCTGTCCCCTAGATGTCCCTGGAGGTCGCCTAGGTGTCCCTGGGGGTGCCCTCGCTGTCCCTGGGGTGCCCTGGCTGTCCCCTAGGTGTCCCTGGTGGTGCCCTGGTGTCCCTCGGGGTGCCCTGGCTGTCCCCTAGGTGTCCCTGGGGGTGCGGTTGGTGTGCCTGGGGTGCTCTGTCTGTCCTCTAGGTGTCCCTGGGGTTGCCCTGGGTGTCCCTGGGGTGCTCTGGATGTCCCCTTGGTGTCCCTGGGGGTGCCCTGGCTGTCCCCTTGGTGTCCCTAGGGTGCCCTGTCTGTGCCCTTGGTGTCCCTGGGGGTGCCCTGGCTGTCCCCTTGGTGTCCCTAGGGTGCCCTGTCTGTGACCTTGGTGTCCCTGGGGTTCCCTGGCTGTCCCTAGGGTGCCCTGGCTGTGCCCTTGGTGTCCCTGGGGGTGCCCTGGCTGTCCCTAGGGTGCCCTGGCTGTCCCCTAGGTGTCCCTGGGGGTGCCATGGCTGTCCCCTCGTTGTCCCTGGGGGTACCCTGCGTGTCCCCTAGGTGTCATTGGGGGTGCCCTGGCTGTCCCCTACGTGTCCCTGGGGTGCCCTGGCTGTCCCCTAGGTGTCCCTGAGGGGTGCCCTGGGTGTCCCTGGGGGTGCCCAGGCTGTCCCCTAGGTGTCCCTGTGAGTGCCCTGGCTGTCCTTGCGGTGCTCTGGCTGTCCCCTTGGTGTCCCTGGGGGTGCCCTGGGTGTCCCTGGGGTGCCCTGGGGGTTCCCTGCCTGTCCTCTTGGTGTCCCTGGGGGTGCCCTGGGTGTCCTTGGGGGTGCCCTGGCTGTCCCCTAGGTGTCCCTGGGGGTTCCCTGCCTGTCCTCTAGGTGTCCCTGGGGGTTCCCTGGGTGTCCCTGGAGTGCCCTGGCTGTAACCTAAATGTCCCTGGGGGTGCCCTGGGTGTCCCTGGAGTGCCCTAGGTGTCCCCTAAATGTCCCTGGGGGTGCCCTGGCTTTCCCCTCGGTGTCCCTGGGGGTGCCCTGTCTGTCCCCTTGGTGTCCCAGGGGGTGCCCTGGGTGTCCCTGGCGTACCCTGGCTGTCCCCTAGGTGTCCCTGGGGGTGCCCTGGCTGTCCCCTTGGTGTCCCTTGGGTGCCCTGGCTGTCCCCTTGGTGTCCCTGGGAGAGCCCTGGGTGTCCCTGGGGTGCCTTGGGGGTGCCCTGCCTGTCCCCTAGGTGTCCCTGGGGGTGCCATGCCTGTCCCCTAGGTGTCCCTGGGTGTGCCCTGGCTGTCCCTAGGGTGCCCTGGCTGTCCCCTAGGTGTCCCTGGGGGTGCCCTGGCTGTCCCTAGTGTGCCGTGGCTGTCCCCTAGGTGTCCCTGGGGGTGCCCTGGGTGTGCCTGGGGTGCCCTGGCTGTCCCCTAGGTGTCCCTGGGGGTGACCTGGGTGTCCCTGGGGATGCCCTGGCTGTCCCCTAGGTGTCCCTGGGGGTTCCCTGCCTGTCCTCTAGGTGTCCCTGGGGGTTCCCTGGGTGTCCCTGGAGTGCCCTGGCTGTAACCTAAATGTCCCTGGGGGTGCCCTGGGTGTCCCTGGAGTGCCCTAGGTGTCCCCTAAATGTCCCTGGGGGTGCCCTGGCTGTCCCCTAGGTGTCCCTTGGGGTGTCCTGCCTTCCCCTA
Organism: Chamaea fasciata; assembly: GCF_029207755.1. Lineage (NCBI taxonomy): Eukaryota > Metazoa > Chordata > Aves > Passeriformes > Sylviidae > Chamaea > Chamaea fasciata. The sequence goes on along the minus strand of NW_027094257.1, from coordinate 60,288 downwards.
GGTGTCCCTGGGGGTGCCCTGGCTTTCCCCTCGGTGTCCCTGGGGGTGCCCTGGCTGTCCCCTTGGTGTCCCTGGGGGTGCCCTGCCTGTCCCCTAGGTGTCCCTGGGGTTCCCTGGCTGTCCCCTAGGTGTCCCTGGGGGTGCCCTGGGTGTCCCTGGAGTGCCCTGGCTGTCCCCTAAATGTCCCTGGGGGTGCCCTGCCTGTCCCCTAGGTGTCCCTGGGGTGCCCTGGCTGTCCCCTTGGTGTCCCTGGGAGAGCCCTGGGTGTCCCTGGGGTGCCTTGGGGGTGCCCTGCCTGTCCCCTAGGTGTCCATGGGGGTGCCATGCCTGTCCCCTAGGTGTCCCTGGGTGTGCCCTGGCTGTCCCTAGGGTGCCCTGGCTGTCCCCTAGGTGTCCCTGGGGGTGCCCTGCCTGTCCCCTTGGTGTCCCTGGGGGTGACCTGGCTATCTTTAGAGTACCCTGGCTGTCCCCTAGGTGTCCCTGGGTGTGCCCTTCCTGTCCCCTAGGTGTCGTTCGGGGTGCCCTGGGTGTCCCTGGGGGTGCCCTGCCTGTCCCCTTGGTGTCCCTGGGGGTGCCCTGGGTGTCCCTGGGGTGCCCTGGCTGTCCCCTAGGGGTCTCTGGGGGTGCCCTGGCTGTCCCGTCAGTGTCCCTGGGGGTTCCCTGGCTGTCCCCTAGGTGTCCCTGGGGGGGCCCTGGGTGTCCCTGGAGTACCCTGGCTGTCCCCTAAATGTCCCTGGGGGTGCCCTGGCTGTCCCCTAGGTGTCACTGAGGGTGTCCTGCCTTCCCCTAGGCGTCCCTGGGGGTGCCCTGGCTTTCCCCTAGGTGTCCCTGGGGGTGCCCTGCCTGTCCCCTAGGTGTCCCTGGGGATGCCCTGGCTGTCCTCTAGGTGTCCCTGGGGGTGCCCTGGGTGTCCCTGGGGTGCTCTGGATGTCCCCTTGGTGTCCCTGGGGGTGCCCTGGCTGTCCCCTTGGTGTCCCTAGGGTGCCCTGTCTGTGCCCTTGGTGTCCCTGGGGGTGCCCTGGCTGTCCCCTTGGTGTCCCTAGGGTGCCCTGTCTGTGACCTTGGTGTCCCTGGGGTTCCCTGGCTGTCCCTAGGGTGCCCTGGCTGTGCCCTTGGTGTCCCTGGGGGTGCCCTGGCTGTCCCTAGGGTGCCCTGGCTGTCCCCTAGGTGTCCCTGGGGGTGCCATGGCTGTCCCCTCGTTGTCCCTGGGGGTACCCTGCGTGTCCCCTAGGTGTCCTTGGGGGTGCCCTGGCTGTCCCCTACGTGTCCCTGGGGTGCCCTGGCTGTCCCCTAGGTGTCCCTGAGGGGTGCCCTGAGTGTCCCTGGGGGTGCCCAGGCTGTCCCCTAGGTGTCCCTGTGAGTGCCCTGGCTGTCCTTGCGGTGCTCTGGCTGTCCCCTTGGTGTCCCTGGGGGTGCCCTGGGTGTCCCTGGGGTGCCCTGGGGGTTCCCTGCCTGTCCTCTTGGTGTCCCTGGGGGTGCCCTGGGTGTCCCTGGGGGTGCCCTGGCTGTCCCCTAGGTGTCCCTGGGGGTTCCCTGCCTGTCCTCTAGGTGTCCCTGGGGGTTCCCTGGGTGTCCCTGGAGTGCCCTGGCTGTAACCTAAATGTCCCTGGGGGTGCCCTGGGTGTCCCTGGAGTGCCCTAGGTGTCCCCTAAATGTCCCTGGGGGTGCCCTGGCTGTCCCCTAGGTGTCCCTTGGGGTGTCCTGCCTTCCCCTAGGTGTCCCTGGGGGTGCCCTGGCTTTCCCCTCGGTGTCCCTGGGGGTGCCCTGGCTGTCCCCTTGGTGTCCCTGGGGGTGCCCTGCCTGTCCCCTAGGTGTCCCTGGGGTTCCCTGGCTGTCCCCTAGGTGTCCCTGGGGGTGCCCTGGGTGTCCCTGGAGTGCCCTGGCTGTCCCCTAAATGTCCCTGGGGGTGCCCTGGCTGTCCCCTAGGTGTCCCTGGGGTGCCCTGGCTGTCCCCTTGGTGTCCCTGGGAGAGCCCTGGGTGTCCCTGGGGTGCCTTGGGGGTGCCCTGCCTGTCCCCTAGGTGTCCATGGGGGTGCCATGCCTGTCCCCTAGGTGTCCCTGGGTGTGCCCTGGCTGTCCCTAGGGTGCCCTGGCTGTCCCCTAGGTGTCCCTGGGGGTGCCCTGCCTGTCCCCTTGGTGTCCCTGGGGGTGACCTGGCTATCTTTAGAGTACCCTGGCTGTCCCCTAGGTGTCCCTGGGTGTGCCCTTCCTGTCCCCTAGGTGTCGTTCGGGGTGCCCTGGGTGTCTCTGGGGGTGCCCTGCCTGTCCCCTTGGTGTCCCTGGGGGTGCCCTGGGTGTCCCTGGGGTGCCCTGGCTGTCCCCTAGGGGTCTCTGGGGGTGCCCTGGCTGTCCCGTCAGTGTCCCTGGGGGTTCCCTGGCTGTCCCCTAGGTGTCCCTGGGGGTGCCCTGGGTGTCCCTGGAGTACCCTGGCTGTCCCCTAAATGTCCCTGGGGGTGCCCTGGCTGTCCCCTAGGTGTCACTGAGGGTGTCCTGCCTTCCCCTAGGCGTCCCTGGGGGTGCCCTGGCTTTCCCCTAGGTGTCCCTGGGGGTGCCCTGGGTGTCCCTGGGGATGCCCTGGCTGTCCCCTAGGTGTCCCTGGGGGTGCGCTGGGTGTCCCTAGGGTGCCCTGGCTGTGCCCTTGGTGTCCCTGCGGGTGCTCTGGCTGTCCCTCGGGTGCCCTGGCTGTCCCCTAGGTGTCCCTGGGGGTGCCCTGGTGTCCCTCGGGGTGCCCTGGGTGTCCCCTAGGTGTCCCTAGGGGTGCCCTCGCTGTCCCCTAGGCGTCACTGGGGGTGCCCTGGCTGTCCTCTAGGTGTCCCTGGGGGTGCCCTGCGTGTCCCTGGGGTGCCCTGGCTGTCCCCTAGGTGTCCCTGGGGGTGCCCTGGCTGTCCCCTTCGTGTCCCTGGGGGTGCCCTGGGTGTCCCTGGGGGTGCCCTGGCGGTCCCTAGGGTGCCCTGGCTGTCCCCTAGGTGTCCCTGGGGGTGCCCTGGATGTCCCTGAGGTGCCCTGGCTGTCTTCAAGGTGTCCCTGTGGGTGCCCAGAGTGTCCCTGGGAGTGCCCTGGCTGTCCCCTAGGGGTCTCTGGGGGTGCCCTGGCTGTCCCGTCAGTGTCCCTGGGGGTGCCCTGCCTGTCCCCTAGGTTTCCCTGGGGGTGCTCGGCCTGTCCCCTAGGTGTCCCTGGGGATGCCTAGGGTGTCCCTGGAGTGCCCTGGCTGTCCCCTAAATGTCCCTGGGGGTGCCCTGGCTGTCCCCTAGGTGTCCCTGGGGGTGCCCTGCCTGTCCCCTAGGTGTCCCTGGGGGTGCCCTGGGTGTCTTTAGGGTGCCCTGGCTGTCCCCTAGGTGTCCCTGGGGGTGCCCTTGGTGTCCCTGGAGTGCCCTGGCTGTCCCCTAGTTGTCCCTGGGGGGGCCCTGGCTGTCCCCTAGGTGTCTCTGGGGGTGCCCTGCCTGTCCCCTAGGTGTCCCTGGGGGTGCCCTGGCTGTCCCGTAGGTGTCCCTGGGCTGCCCTGGCTGTCCCTAGGGTGCCCTGGCTGTGCCCTAGGTGTCCCTGGGGTGCCATGGCTGTCCCCTCGGTGTCCCTGGGGGTGCCCTGGCTCTCCCCTAGGGGTCCCTGAGGGTGCCCTGGGTGTCCCTGGCGTGCCCTGGCTGTCTCCTAGGTGTCCCTGGGGGTGCCCTGGCTGTCCCCTAGGCTTCCCTTGGGGTACCCTGGCTGTCCCCTAGGTGTCCCTGGGGGGGCCCTGGCTGTCCCCTAGGCGTCCCTGGGGGTGCCCTGGCTGTCCCTTGGGTGCCCTGGCTGTCCCCTAGGTGTCCCTGGGGGTGCCCTCGCTGTCCCTGGGGTGCCCTGGCTGTCCCCTAGGTGTCCCTGGTGGTTCCCTGGTGTCCCTCGGGGTGCCCTGGCTGTCCCCTAGGTGTCCCTGGGGGTGCCGTTGTTGTGCCTGGGGTGCTCTGTCTGTCCTCTAGGTGTCCCTGGGGTTGCCCTGGGTGTCCCTGGGGTGCTCTGGATGTCCCCTTGGTGTCCCTGGGGGTGCCCTGGCTGTCCCCTTGGTGTCCGTAGGGTGCCCTGTCTGTGCCCTTGGTGTCCCTGGGGGTGCCCTGGCTGTCCCCTTGGTGTCCCTAGGGTGCCCTGTCTGTGACCTTGGTGTGCCTGGGGTTCCCTGGCTGTCCCTAGGGTGCCCTGGCTGTGCCCTTGGTGTCCCTGGGGGTGCCCTGGCTGTCCCTAGGGTGCCCTGGCTGTCCCCTAGGTGTCCCTGGGGGTGCCATGGCTGTCCCCTCGTTGTCCCTGGGGGTACCCTGCGTGTCCCCTAGGTGTCCTTGGGGGTGCCCTGGCTGTCCCCTACGTGTCCCTGGGGTGCCCTGGCTGTCCCCTAGGTGTCCCTGGGGGTGCCCTGGGTGTCCCTGGGGGTGCCCAGGCTGTCCCCTAGGTGTCCCTGTGAGTGCCCTGGCTGTCCTTGCGGTGCTCTGGCTGTCCCCTTGGTGTCCCTGGGGGTGCCCTGGGTGTCCCTGGGGTGCCCTGGGGGTTCCCTGCCTGTCTTCTAGGTGTCCCTGGGGGTTCCCTGGGTGTCCCTGGAGTGCCCTGGCTGTCACCTAAATGTCCCTGGGGGTGCCCTGGGTGTCCCTGGAGTGCCCTAGGTGTCCCCTAAATGTCCCTTGGGGTGCCCTGGCTGTCCCCTAGGTGTCCCTTGGGGTGTCCTGCCTTCCCCTAGGTGTCCCTGGGGGTGCCCTGGCTTTCCCCTCGGTGTCCCTGGGGGTGCCCTGTCTGTCCCCTTGGTGTCCCAGGGGGTGCCCTGGGTGTCCCTGGCGTACCCTGGCTGTCCCCTAGGTGTCCCTGGGGGTGCCCTGGCTGTCCCCTTGGTGTCCCTGGGGTGCCCTGGCTGTCCCCTTGGTGTCCCTGGGAGAGCCCTGGGTGTCCCTGGGGTGCCTTGGGGGTGCCCTGCCTGTCCCCTAGGTGTCCCTGGGGGTGCCATGCCTGTCCCCTAGGTGTCCCTGGGTGTGCCCTGGCTGTCCCTAGGGTGCCCTGGCTGTCCCCTAGGTGTCCCTGGGGGTGACCTGCCTGTCCCCTAGGTGTCCCTGGGGGTGCCCTGGCTGTCCCCCAGGGTGCCCTGGCTGTGCCCTCAGTGTCTCTGGGGGTGCCGTGGCTGTCCCCTCGGTGTCCCTGGGGGTGCCCTGGCTGTCCCTAGTGTGCCGTGGCTGTCCCCTAGGTGTCCCTGGGGGTGCCCTGGGTGTGCCTGGGGTGCCCTGGCTGTCCCCTAGGTGTCCCTGGGGGTGACCTGGGTGTCCCTGGGGATGCCCTGGCTGTCCCCTAGGTGTCCTTGCCTGGCTCGTATCCTCGACTCCGCCTCCGGCGCCATGGTGACTCCCCTCCCAGTCTGGACCATTGTGGCCTCACCCCCTCCCCTGGGGCCATCCGACCCATCCCAGTATAGACCAGTAAGGCACCGAGTGGCCACCATGGACCCCCACACGCCTGCCAGTTCATCCCAGTTCATCCCAGTCCACTCTTTGTCCATCCCAGGTTTCTCTGGTCACCCTCCCAGTGCTCTCAGTCCATCCCAGTCCCGCAGGTGTTGGTGCTTGGGGCTTGATGAGCTGGTGCCTGTCCGCAACGTGGAGCGGCTCAAACGGGACCTCAGGGTGAGGGGGGCGCGGATTTGGGGGGATCCTGGGGGTCCTGAGTTGTCGTGGAGGGGGTTTTTGGGTTGTGGGGGGTCCAGGGGGCGTCCTGGGGGCTGCTTTGGGTGCTTTGGGGGGTATTCGGGAGGTTTGGGCGGCCCATTTGAGGCATCAAAGAACCTGAGGAGGGTTTTGATAGCTCCTGGAGGTGGAGGCGGCCGTGGGGGTGAGCTGGCTGTCCCAGGGGGTTCCTGGCTGTCCCTCGATGTCCCTGGGGTGCCCTGGCTGTCACTTAGGTGTCCCTCGGGGTGCCCTGGCTGTCCCTAGGGTGCCCTGGCTGTCCCCTAGGTGTCCCTGGGGGTGCCCTGGCTGTCCCTGGGGTGCCCTGGCTGTCCCCTAGATGTCTCTGCAGGTCGCCTAGGTGTCCCTGGGGGTGCCCTCGCTGTCCCTGGGGTGCCCTGGCTGTCCCCTAGGTGTCCCTGGTGGTTCCCTGGTGTCCCTCGGGGTGCCCTGGCTGTCCCCTAGGTGTCCCTGGGGGTGCCGTTGTTGTGCCTGGGGTGCTCTGTCTGTCCTCTAGGTGTCCCTGGGGTTGCCCTGGGTGTCCCTGGGGTGCTCTGGATGTCCCCTTGGTGTCCCTGGGGGTGCCCTGGCTGTCCCCTTGGTGTCCGTAGGGTGCCCTGTCTGTGCCCTTGGTGTCCCTGGGGGTGCCCTGGCTGTCCCCTTGGTGTCCCTAGGGTGCCCTGTCTGTGACCTTGGTGTGCCTGGGGTTCCCTGGCTGTCCCTAGGGTGCCCTGGCTGTGCCCTTGGTGTCCCTGGGGGTGCCCTGGCTGTCCCTAGGGTGCCCTGGCTGTCCCCTAGGTGTCCCTGGGGGTGCCATGGCTGTCCCCTCGTTGTCCCTGGGGGTACCCTGCGTGTCCCCTAGGTGTCCTTGGGGGTGCCCTGGCTGTCCCCTACGTGTCCCTGGGGTGCCCTGGCTGTCCCCTAGGTGTCCCTGGGGGTGCCCTGGGTGTCCCTGGGGGTGCCCAGGCTGTCCCCTAGGTGTCCCTGTGAGTGCCCTGGCTGTCCTTGCGGTGCTCTGGCTGTCCCCTTGGTGTCCCTGGGGGTGCCCTGGGTGTCCCTGGGGTGCCCTGGGGGTTCCCTGCCTGTCTTCTAGGTGTCCCTGGGGGTTCGCTGGGTGTCCCTGGAGTGCCCTGGCTGTCACCTAAATGTCCCTGGGGGTGCCCTGGGTGTCCCTGGAGTGCCCTAGGTGTCCCCTAAATGTCCCTTGGGGTGCCCTGGCTGTCCCCTAGGTGTCCCTTGGGGTGTCCTGCCTTCCCCTAGGTGTCCCTGGGGGTGCCCTGGCTTTCCCCTCGGTGTCCCTGGGGGTGCCCTGTCTGTCCCCTTGGTGTCCCAGGGGGTGCCCTGGGTGTCCCTGGCGTACCCTGGCTGTCCCCTAGGTGTCCCTGGGGGTGCCCTGGCTGTCCCCTTGGTGTCCCTGGGGTGCCCTGGCTGTCCCCTTGGTGTCCCTGGGAGAGCCCTGGGTGTCCCTGGGGTGCCTTGGGGGTGCCCTGCCTGTCCCCTAGGTGTCCCTGGGGGTGCCATGCCTGTCCCCTAGGTGTCCCTGGGTGTGCCCTGGCTGTCCCTAGGGTGCCCTGGCTGTCCCCTAGGTGTCCCTGGGGGTGACCTGCCTGTCCCCTAGGTGTCCCTGGGGGTGCCCTGGCTGTCCCCAGGGTGCCCTGGCTGTGCCCTCAGTGTCTCTGGGGGTGCCGTGGCTGTCCCCTCGGTGTCCCTGGGGGTGCCCTGGCTGTCCCTAGTGTGCCGTGGCTGTCCCCTAGGTGTCCCTGGGGGTGCCCTGGGTGTGCCTGGGGTGCCCTGGCTGTCCCCTAGGTGTCCCTGGGGGTGACCTGGGTGTCCCTGGGGATGCCCTGGCTGTCCCCTAGGTGTCCTTGCCTGGCTCGTATCCTCGACTCCGCCTCCGGCCCCATGGTGACTCCCCTCCCAGTCTGGACCATTGTGGCCTCACCCCCTCCCCTGGGGCCATCCGACCCATCCCAGTATAGACCAGTAAGGCACCGAGTGGCCACCATGGACCCCCACACGCCTGCCAGTTCATCCCAGTTCATCCCAGTCCACTCTTTGTCCATCCCAGGTTTCTCTGGTCACCCTCCCAGTGCTCTCAGTCCATCCCAGTCCCGCAGGTGTTGGTGCTTGGGGCTTGATGAGCTGGTGCCTGTCCGCAACGTGGAGCGGCTCAAACGGGACCTCAGGGTGAGGGGGGCGCGGATTTGGGGGGATCCTGGGGGTCCTGAGTTGTCGTGGAGGGGGTTTTTGGGTTGTGGGGGGTCCAGGGGGCGTCCTGGGGGCTGCTTTGGGTGCTTTGGGGGGTATTCGGGAGGTTTGGGCGGCCCATTTGAGGCATCAAAGAACCTGAGGAGGGTTTTGATAGCTCCTGGAGGTGGAGGCGGCGGTGGGGGTGAGCTGGCTGTCCCAGGGGGTTCCTGGCTGTCCCTCGATGTCCCTGGGGTGCCCTGGCTGTCACTTAGGTGTCCCTCGGGGTGCCCTGGCTGTCCCTAGGGTGCCCTGGCTGTCCCCTAGGTGTCCCTGGGGGTGTCCTGCCTGTCCCTAGGTGTCCCTGGGGGTGCCCTGGCTGTCCCCTCCGTGTCCCTGGGGGTGCCCTGGGTGTCCCTGGGGTGCCCTGGCTGACCCCAAGGTGTCCCTTGGGGTGCCCAGAGTGTCCCTAGGAGGTCCCTGGCTGTCCCCTAGGGGTCTCTGGGGGTGCCCTGGCTGTCCCGTCAGTGTCCCTGGGGGTGCCCTGCCTGTCCCTTAGGTGTCCCTGGGTGTGCCCTGGCTGTCCCTAGGGTGCCCTGGCTGTGCCCTCGGTGTCTCTGGGAGTGCCCTGGCTGTCCCTAGGGTGCCATGGCAGTCCCTAGGGTGCCCTGGCTGTCCCCTCGGTGTCCCTGGGGGTGCCCTGGGTGTCCCTGGGTAGCCCTGGCTGTCCCCTAGGTGTCCCTGGGGGGGCCCTGGCTGTCCCCTAGGTGTCCCTGGGGGGGCCCTGGGTGTCCCTGGGGTGCCCGGGAGGTCCCCTACGTGTCCCTGGGGTACCCTGGGTGTCCCTGGGCTGCCCTGGGCTGCCCTGGCTGTCCTTGGGGTGCCCTGGCTGTCCTTGGTGTCCCAGAGGGTTCCCTGGCTGTCCCGTAGGTGTCCCTGGGCTACCCTGGCTGTCCCTAGGGTGCCCTGGCTGTGCCCTAGGTGTCCCTGGGGTGCCATGGCTGTCCCCTCGGTGTCCCTGGGGGTGCCCTGGCTCTCCCCTAGGGGTCCCTGAGGGTGCCCTGGGTGTCCCTGGCGTGCCCTGGCTGTCTCCTAGGTGTCCCTGGGTGTGCCCTGGCTGTCCTCTAGGTGTCCCTGGGGGAACCCTGGCTGTCCCCTAGGCGTCCCTGGGGGTGCCCTGGCTGTCCCCTAGGCGTCCCTGGGGGTACCCTGGCTGTCCCCTAGGTGTCCCTGGGAGGGCCCTGGCTGTCCCCTAGGCTGTCCCTGGGGGTGCCCTGGCTGTCCCTTGGGTGCCCTGGCTGTCCCCTAGGTGTCCCTGGGGGTGCCCTGGCTGTCCCTGGGGTGCCCTGGCTGTCCCCTAGATGTCCCTGGAGGTCGCCTAGGTGTCCCTGGGGGTGCCCTCGCTGTCCCTGGGGTGCCCTGGCTGTCCCCTAGGTGTCCCTGGTGGTGCCCTGGTGTCCCTCGGGGTGCCCTGGCTGTCCCCTAGGTGTCCCTGGGGGTGCGGTTGGTGTGCCTGGGGTGCTCTGTCTGTCCTCTAGGTGTCCCTGGGGTTGCCCTGGGTGTCCCTGGGGTGCTCTGGATGTCCCCTTGGTGTCCCTGGGGGTGCCCTGGCTGTCCCCTTGGTGTCCCTAGGGTGCCCTGTCTGTGCCCTTGGTGTCCCTGGGGGTGCCCTGGCTGTCCCCTTGGTGTCCCTAGGGTGCCCTGTCTGTGACCTTGGTGTCCCTGGGGTTCCCTGGCTGTCCCTAGGGTGCCCTGGCTGTGCCCTTGGTGTCCCTGGGGGTGCCCTGGCTGTCCCTAGGGTGCCCTGGCTGTCCCCTAGGTGTCCCTGGGGGTGCCATGGCTGTCCCCTCGTTGTCCCTGGGGGTACCCTGCGTGTCCCCTAGGTGTCATTGGGGGTGCCCTGGCTGTCCCCTACGTGTCCCTGGGGTGCCCTGGCTGTCCCCTAGGTGTCCCTGAGGGGTGCCCTGGGTGTCCCTGGGGGTGCCCAGGCTGTCCCCTAGGTGTCCCTGTGAGTGCCCTGCCTGTCCTTGCGGTGCTCTGGCTGTCCCCTTGGTGTCCCTGGGGGTGCCCTGGGTGTCCCTGGGGTGCCCTGGGGGTTCCCTGCCTGTCCTCTTGGTGTCCCTGGGGGTGCCCTGGGTGTCCTTGGGGGTGCCCTGGCTGTCCCCTAGGTGTCCCTGGGGGTTCCCTGCCTGTCCTCTAGGTGTCCCTGGGGGTTCCCTGGGTGTCCCTGGAGTGCCCTGGCTGTAACCTAAATGTCCCTGGGGGTGCCCTGGGTGTCCCTGGAGTGCCCTAGGTGTCCCCTAAATGTCCCTGGGGGTGCCCTGGCTTTCCCCTCGGTGTCCCTGGGGGTGCCCTGTCTGTCCCCTTGGTGTCCCAGGGGGTGCCCTGGGTGTCCCTGGCGTACCCTGGCTGTCCCCTAGGTGTCCCTGGGGGTGCCCTGGCTGTCCCCTTGGTGTCCCTTGGGTGCCCTGGCTGTCCCCTTGGTGTCCCTGGGAGAGCCCTGGGTGTCCCTGGGGTGCCTTGGGGGTGCCCTGCCTGTCCCCTAGGTGTCCCTGGGGGTGCCATGCCTGTCCCCTAGGTGTCCCTGGGTGTGCCCTGGCTGTCCCTAGGGTGCCCTGGCTGTCCCCTAGGTGTCCCTGGGGGTGCCCTGGCTGTCCCTAGTGTGCCGTGGCTGTCCCCTAGGTGTCCCTGGGGGTGCCCTGGGTGTGCCTGGGGTGCCCTGGCTGTCCCCTAGGTGTCCCTGGGGGTGACCTGGGTGTCCCTGGGGATGCCCTGGCTGTCCCCTAGGTGTCCCTGGGGGTGCCCTGGCTGTCCCCTAGGTGTCCCTGGGGGTGCCCTGGGTGTCCCTGGAGTGCCCTACCTGTCCCCTAAATGTCCCTGGGAGTGCCCTGGCTTTCCCCTCGGTGTCCCTGGGGGTGCCCTGCCTGTCCCCTAGGTGTCGTGCGGGGTGCCCTGGGTGTCCCTGGGGGTGCCCTGGCTGTCCCCTAGGTGTCCCTGTGGGTGCCCTGGGTGTCCCTGGGGTGCCCTGGCTGTCCCCTAGGGTTCTCTGGGGGTGCCCTGGCTGTCCCGTCAGTGTCCCTGGGGGTGCCCTGCCTGTCCCCTAGGTGTCCCTGGGGGTTCCCTGCCTGTCCCCTAGGTGTCCCTGGGGGTGCCCTGGGTGTCCCTGGAGTGCCCTGGCTGTCCCCTAAATGTCCCTGGGGGTGCCCTGGCTGTCCCCTAGGTGTCACTGAGGGTGTCCTGCCTTCCCCTAGGCGTCCCTGGGGGTGCCCTGGCTTTCCCCTCGGTGTCCCTGGGGGTGCCCTGCCTGCCCCTAGATGTCCCTGGGGGTGCCCTGGGTGTCCCTGGGGGGGCGCTGGCTATCCCCTAGGTGTCCCTGGGGGGGCCCTGGCTGTCCCTGGTGTGCCCTGGCTGTCCCCTTGGTGTCCCTGGGGGGGCCCTGGCTGTCCCCTAGGTGTCCCTCGGGGTGCCCTTCCTGTCCTCTAGGTGTCCCTGGGGGTTCCCTGGCTGTCCCTCGGGTTCCCTGGCTGTCCCCTAGGTGTCTCTGGGGGTGGCTAGGGTGTCCCTGGGGTTCCCTGGCTGTCCCCTAGGTGTCCCAGGGGGTGCCCTGGGTGTCCCTGGCGTGCCCTGGCTGTCCCCTAGGTGTCCCTGGGGGTGCCCTGGCTGTCCCCTTGGTGTCCCTGTGGTGCCCTGGCTGTCCCCTTGGTGTCCCTGGGAGAGCCCTGGTTTTCCCTGGGGTGCCTTGGGGGTGCCCTGCCTGTCCCCTAGGTGTCCCTGGGGGTGCCCTGCCTGTCCCCTAGGTGTCCCTGGGGGTGACCTGGCTGTCCCTGGGGTGCCCTGGCTGTCCCCTAGATGTCCCTGGAGGTCGCCTAGGTGTCCCTGGGGGTGCCCTCGCTGTCCCTGGGGTGCCCTGGCTGTCCCCTAGGTATCCCTGGTGGTGCCCTGGTGTCCCTCGGGGTGCCCTGGCTGTCCCCTAGGTGTCCCTGGCTGTCCCCTTGGTGTCCCTAGGGTGCCCTGTCTGTGCCCTTGGTGTCCCTGGGGGTGCCCTGGCTGTCCCCTTGGTGTCCCTAGGGTGCCCTGTCTGTGATTTTGGTGTCCCTGGGGTTCCCTGGCTGTCCCTAGGGTGCCCTGGCTGTGCCTTTGGTGTCCCTGGGGGTGCCCTGGCTGTCCCTAGGGTGCCCTGGCTGTCCCCTAGGTGTCCCTGGGGGTGCCATGGCTGTCCCCTCGTTGTCCCTGGGGGTACCCTGCGTGTCCCCTAGGTGTCCTTGGGGGTGCCCTGGCTGTCCCCTACGTGTCCCTGGGGTGCCCTGGCTGTCCCCTAGGTGTCCCTGAGGGGTGCCCTGGGTGTCCCTGGGGGTGCCCAGGCTGTCCCCTAGGTGTCCCTGTGAGTGCCCTGGCTGTCCTTGCGGTGCTCTGGCTGTCCCCTTGGTGTCCCTGGGGGTGCCCTGGGTGTCCCTGGGGTGCCCTGGGGGTTCCCTGCCTGTCCTCTTGGTGTCCCCTGGGGGTGCCCTGGGTGTCCCTGGGGGTGCCCTGGCTGTCCCCTAGGTGTCCCTGGGGGTTCCCTGCCTGTCCTCTAGGTGTCCCTGGGGGTTCCCTGGGTGTCCCTGGAGTGCCCTGGCTGTCACCTAAATGTCCCTGGGGGTGCCCTGGGTGTCCCTGGAGTGCCCTAGGTGTCCCCTAAATAGCCCTGGGGGTGCCCTGGCTGTCCCGTAGGTGTCCCTGGGGGTTCCCTGTCTGTCCCCTTGGTGTCCCAGGGGGTGCCCTGGGTGTCCCTGGCGTACCCTGGCTGTCCCCTAGGTGTCCCTGGGGGTGCCATGCCTGTCCCCTAGGTGTCCCTGGGTGTGCCCTGGCTGTCCCTAGGGTGCCCTGGCTGTCCCCTAGGTGTCCCTGTGGGTGACCTGCCTGTCCCCTAGGTGTCCCTGGGGGTGCCCTAGCTGTCCCCAGGGTGCCCTGGCTGTGCCCTCGGTGTCTCTGGGGGTGCCGTGGCTGTCCCCTCGGTGTCCCTGGGGGTGCCCTGGCTGTCCCTAGTGTGCCGTGGCTGTCCCCTAGGTGTCCCTGGGGGTGCCCTGGGTGTACCTGGGGTGCCCTGGCTGTCTCCTAGGTGTCCCTGGGGGTGCCCTGGCTGTTCTCTAGGTGTCCCTGGGGGTGCCCTGGGTGTCCCTGGGTGCCCTGGCTGTCTCCTAGGCGTCCCTGGGGGTGCCCTGCTTTCCCCTACGTGTCCCTGGGGGTGCCATGCCTGTCCCCTAGGTGTCCCTGGGGGTGCCCTGCCTGTCCCCAGGGTGCCCTGGCTGTGCCCTCGGTGTCTCTGGGGGTGCTCTGGCTGTCCCTAGGGTTCCCTGCCTGTACCCTCGGTGTCCCTGGGGGTGCCATGGCTGTCCCTAGGGTGACCTGTCTGTCCCCTAGGGTCTCTGGGGGTGCCCTGCCTGTCCCCTAGGTGTCCCTGGGGGTGCCCTGGATGTCCCTGGGGGTGCCCTGGCTGTCCCCTAGGTGTCCCTGAGGGCGCCCAGGGTGTCCCTGGTGTGCCCTGGCTGTCCCCTACGCGTCCCTGGGGGTGCCCTGGGTGACCCTGGGGGTGCACTTGCTGTCCCCTAGGTGTCCCTGGGGGTGCCCTGGGTGTCCCTGGGGTGCCCTGGCTGTCCCCTAGGTGTTCCTTGGGGTGCCCTGGCTGTCCCATAGGTGTCCCTGTGAGTGCTCTGGCTGTCCTTGCGGTGCTCTGGCTGTCCCCTTGGTGTCCCTGGGGGTGCCCTGGGTGTACCTGGGGTGTCCTGGGGGTTCCCTGCCTGTCCCCTAGGTGTCCCTGGGGGTGCCCTGGCTGTCCCCTAGGTGTCCCTGGGGTTCCCTGCCTGTCCTCTAGGTGTCCCTGGGGGTTCCCTGGGTGTCCCTGGAGTGCCCTGGCTGTCACCTAAATGTCCCTGGGGGTGCCCTGGGTGTCCCTGGAGTGCCCTAGGTGTCCCCCTAAATGTCCCTGGGGGTGCCCTGGCTGTCCCGTAGGTGTCCCTTGGGGTGTCCTGCCTTCCCCTAGGTGTCCCTGGGGGTGCCCTGGCTTTCCCCTCGGTGTCCCTGGGGGTGCCCTGTCTGTCCCCTTGGTGTCCCAGGGGGTGCCCTGGGTGTCCCTGGCGTGCCCTGGCTGTCCCCTAGGTGTCCCTGGGGGTGCCCTGGCTGTCCCCTTGGTGTCCCTGGGGTGCCCTGGCTGTCCCCCTTGGTGTCCCTGGGAGAGCCCTGGGTGTCCCTGGGGTGCCTTGGGGGTGCCCTGCCCTGTCCCCTAGGTGTCCCTGGGGGTGCCATGCCTGTCCCCTTGGTGTCCCTGGGTGTGCCCTGGCTGTCCCCAGGGTGCCCTAGCTGTGTCCTCGGTGTCTCTGGGGGTGCCGTGGCTGTCCCCCTAGGTGTCCCTGGGGGTGCCCTGGGTGTGCCTGGGGTGCCCTGGCTGTCCCCTAGGTGTCCCTGGGGGTGACCTGGGTGTCCCTGGGGATGCCCTGGCTGTCCCCTAGGTGTCCCTGAGGGTGCCCTGGCTGTCCCCTAGGTGTCCCTGGGGGTGCCCTGGGTGTCCCTGGAGTGCCCTGGCTGTCCCCTAAATGTCCCTGGGAGTGCCCTGGCTTTCCCCTCGGTGTCCCTGGGGGTGCCCTGCCTGTCCCCTAGGTGTCGTTCGGGGTGCCCTGGGTGTCCCTGGGGGTGCCCTGCCTGTCCCCTTCGTGTCCCTGGGGGTGCCCTGGGTGTCCCTGGGGTGCCCTGTCTGTCCCCTTGGTGTCCCTGGGAGTGCCCTGGGTGTCCCTGGGGTGCCCTGGCTGTCCCCTAGGGTTCTCTGGGGGTGCCCTGGCTGTCCCGTCAGTGTCCCTGGGGGTGCCCTGGCTGTCCCATTGGTGTCCCTGGGGGTGCCCTGCCTGTCCCCTAGATGTCCCTGGGGGTGCCCTGAATGTCCCTGGGGGGGCGCTGGCTATCCCCTAGGTGTCCCTGGGGGGGCCCTGGCTGTCCATGGTGTGCCCTGGCTGTCCCCTTGGTGTCCCTGGGGGTGCCCTTCCTGTCCTCTAGGTGTCCCTGGGGGTTCCCTGGCTGTCCCTCGGGTTCCCTGGCTGTCCCCTAGGTGTCCCTGGGGGTGGCTAGGGTGTCCCTGGGGTTCCCTGGCTGTCCCCTAGGTGTCCCTGGGGGGGCCCTGGGTGTCCCTGGGGGTGCATAGGGTGTCAGTGGGGTTCCCTGGCTGTCCCGTACTTGTCCCTGGGGGTGCCCTGAGTGTCCCTGGGCTGCCCTGGCTGTCCCCTAGGTGTCCCTGGGGTGCCCGGGAGGTCCCCTACGTGTCCCCGGAGTACCCTGGGTGTCCCTGGGCTGCCCTGGGGTGCCCTGCCTGTCCCCTAGGTGTCCCTGGGCTGCCCTGGCTGTCCTTGGGGTGCCCTGGCTCTGCCCTAGGTGTCCCTGGGGCGCCATGGCTGTCCCCTCAGTGTCCCTGGGGGTGCCCTGGCTCTCCCCTAGGGGTCCCTGAGGGTACCCTGTGTGTCCCTGGGGTGCCCTGGCTGTCCCCTAGGTGTCCCTGGGGGGGCCCTGGCTGTCCCCTAGGCGTCCCTGGGGGTGCCCTGGCTGTCCCTGGGGGTGCCCTGGCTGTCCCTGAGGTGCCCTGGCTGTCTTCAAGGTGTCCCTGTGGGTGCCCAGAGTGTCCCTGGGAGTGCCCTGGCTGTCCCCTAGTGGTCTCTGGGGGTGCCCTGGCTGTCCCATCAGTGTCCCTGGGGGTGCCCTGCCTGTCCCCTAGGTGTCCCTGGGGGTGCCCGGCCTGTCCCCTAGGTGTCCCTGGGGGTGCCCTGGGTGTTCCTGGAGTGCCCTGGCTGTCCCCTAAATGTCCCTGGGGGTGCCCTGGCTGTCCCCTAGGTGTCCCTGGGGGTGTCCTGCCTTCCCCTAGGTGTCCCTGGGGGTGCCCTGGCTTTCCCCTCGGTGTCCCTGGGGGTGCCCTGCCTGTCCCCTAGGTGTCCCTGGGGGTGCCCTGGCTGTCTTTAGGGTGCCCTGGCTGTCCCCTAGGTGTCCCTGGGGGTGCCCTGGGTTTCCCTGGTGTGCCCTGGCTGTCCCCTAGTTGTCCCTGGGCGGGCCCTGGCTGTCCCCTAGGTGTCCCTGGGGGTGCCCTGCCTGTCCCTTAGGTGTCCCTGGGGATGCCCTGGCTGTCTTCTAGGTGTCGCTGGGGGTGCCCTGGGTGTCCCTGGGGATGCCCTGGCTGTCCCCTAGGTGTCCCTGGGGGTGCGCTGGGTGTCCCTAGGGTGCCCTGGCTGTGCCCTAGGGGTCCCTGGGGGTGCCCTGGCTGTCCCTAGGGTGCCCTGGCTGTCACCTAGGTGTCCCTTGGGGTGCGCTGGTGTCCCTCGGGGTGCCCTGGCTGTCCCCTAGGTGTCCCTGGGGGTGCCCTGGCTGTCCCTGGAGTGCCCTGGCTGTCCCCTAGGTGTCCCTGGGGGTGCCCTGGCTGTCCCTGTGAGTGCCCTGGCTGTCCTTGCGGTGCTCTGGCTGTCCCCTAGGTGTCCCTGGGGGTTCCCTGGGTGTCCCTGGGGTGCCCTGGGGCTTCCCTGCCTGTCCCCTAGGTGTCCCTGGGGTGGCCCTGGCCATCTCCTAGGTGTCCCTGGGGGTTCCCTGCCTGTCCTCTAGGTGTCCCTGGGGGTTCCCTGGGTGTCCCTTGAGTGCCCTGGCTGTCACCTATATGTCCCTGGGGGTGCCCTGGGTGTCCCTGGAATGCCCTAGCTGTCCCCTAAATGTCCCTGGGGGTGACCTGGCTGTCCCCTAGGTGTCCCTTGGGGTGTCCTGCCTTCCCCTAGGTGTCCCTGGGGGTGCCCTGGCTTTCCCCTCGGTGTCCCTGGGGTTGCCCTGTCTGTCCCCTTGGTGTCCCAGGGGGTGCCCTGGGTGTCCCTGGCGTGCCCTGGCTGTCCCCTAGGTGTCCCTGGGGGTGCCCTGGCTGTCCCCTTGGTGTCCCTGGGGTGCCCTGGCTGTCCCCTTGGTGTCCCTGGGAGAGCCCTGGGTGTCCCTGGGGTGCCTTGGGGGTGCCCTGCCTGTCCCCTAGGTGTCCCTGGGGGTGCCATGCCTGTCCCCTAGGTGTCCCTGGGTGTGCCCTGGCTGTCCCTAGGGTGCCCTGGCTGTCCCCTAGGTGTCCCTGGGGGTGACCTGCCTGTCCCCTAGGTGTCCCTGGGGGTGCCCTGGCTGTCCCCTCGGTGTCCCTGGGGGTGCCCTGGCTGTCCCTAGTGTGCCGTGGCTGTCCCCTAGGTGTCCCAGGGGGGCCCCTGGGTGTGCCAGGGGTCCCCTGGCTGTCCCCTAGGTGTCCCTGGGGGTGCCCTGGGTGTCCCTGGGGATGCCCTGGCTGTCCCCTAGGTGTCCCTGGGGGTGCGCTGGGTGTCCCTAGGGTGCCCTGCCTGTGCCCTAGGGGTCCCTGGGGGTGCCCTGGCTGTCCCTAGGGTGCCCTGGCTGTCACCTAGGTGTCCCTTGGGGTGCGCTGGTGTCCCTCGGGGTGCCCTGGCTGTCCCCTAGGTGTCCCTGTGAGTGCCCTGGCTGTCCTTGCGTTGCTCTGGCTTTCCCCTTGGTGTCCCTGAGGGTGCCCTGGGTGTGCCTGGGGTGCCCTTGCTGTCCCCTAGTTGTCCCTGGGGGTGACCTGGGTGTCCCTGGGGATGCCCTGGCTGTCCCCTAGGTGTCCCTGGGGGTGCCCTGGCTGTCCCCTAGGTGTCCCTGGGGGTGCCCTGGGTGTCCCTGGGGTGCCCTGGCTGTCCCCTAAATGTCCCTGGGAGTGCTTTGGCTTTCCCCTCGGTGTCCCTGGGGGTGCCCTGCCTGTCGCCTAGGTGTCCCTGGGGGTGACCTGGCTGTCTTTAGGGTGCCCTGGCTGTCCCCTAGGTGTCCCTGGGTGTGCCCTGCCTGTCCCCTAGGTGTCGTTCGGGGTGCCCTGGGTGTCCCTGGGGGTGCCCTGGCTGTTCCCTAAATGTCCCTGGGGGTGCCCTGGCTGTCCCCTAGTTGTCACTGAGGGTGTCCTGCCTTCCCCTAGGCGTCCCTGGGGGTGCCCTGGCTTTCCCCTCGGTGTCCCTGGGGGTGCCCTGCCTGTCCCCTAGATGTCCCTGGGGGTGCCCTGGGTGTCCCTGGGGGGGCGCTGGCTATCCCCTAGGTGTCCCTGGGCGGGCCCTGGCTGTCCCTGGTGTGCCCTGGCTGTCCCCTTGGTGTCCCTGGGGGAGCCCTGGCTGTCCCCTAGGTGTCCCTCGGGGTGCCCTTCCTGTCCTCTAGGTGTCCCTGGGGGTTCCCTGGCTGTCCCTCGGGTTCCCTGGCTGTCCCCTAGGTGTCCCTGGGGGTGGCTAGGGTGTCCCTGGGGTTCCCTGGCTGTCCCCTAGGTGTCCCTGGGGGGGCCCTGGGTGTCCCTGGGGGTGCACAGGGTGTCAGTGGGGTTCCCTGGCCGTCCCGTACTTGTCCCTGGGGTTCCCTGGCTGTCCCCTAGGTTTCCCTGGGAGTGCCCTGAGTGTCCCTGGGCTGCCCTGGCTGTCCCCTAGGTGTCCCTGGGGTGCCCGGGAGGTCCCCTACGTGTCCCTGGGGTACCCTGGGTGTCCCTGGGCTGCCCTGGGGTGCCCTGCCTGTTCCCTTAGGTGTCCCTGGGCTGCCCTGGCTGTCCTTGGGGTGCCCTGGCTGTCCCGTAGGTGTCCCTGGGGGTGCCCTCGCTGTCCCTGGGGTGCCCTGGCTGTCCCCTAGGTGTCTTTGGGGGTGCCCTGGCTGTCCCTGGGGCGCCCTGGCTGTCCCCAAGGTGTCCCTGGGGTGCCCTGGCTGTCCCCTAGGTGTCCCTGGGGGTGCCCTGGCTGTCCCTAGGGTGCCCTGGCTGTCCCCTAGGTGTCCCTGGGTGTGCCCTGGGTGTCCCTGGGCGTGCACAGGGTGTCCCTGGCGTTCCCTGGCTGTCCCCTAGGTGTCCCGGGATGTGCCCTGGCTGTCCCCTAGGTGTCCCTGGGAATGTACAGGGTGTCCCTGGGGTTCCCTGGCTGTCCCCTAGGTGTGTCTGGGGGGGCCCTGGTGTCCCTGGGTTGCCCTGGCTTTCCCCTAGGTGTCCTTGCCTGGCTCGTATCCTCGGCTCCGCCTCCGGCGCCATGGTGACTCCCCTCCCAGTCTGGACCATTGTGGCCTCACCCCCTCCCCTGGGGCCATCCGACCCATCCCAGTATAGACCAGTAAGGCACCGAGTGGCCACCATGGACCCCCACACGCCTGCCAGTTCATCCCAGTTCATCCCAGTCCACTCTTTGTCCATCCCAGGTTTCTCTGGTCACCCTCCCAGTGCTCTCAGTCCATCCCAGTCCCGCAGGTGTTGGTGCTTGGGGCTTGATGAGCTGGTGCCTGTCCGCAACGTGGAGCGGCTCAAACGGGACCTCAGGGTGAGGGGGGCGCGGATTTGGGGGGATCCTGGGGGTCCTGAGTTGTCGTGGAGGGGGTTTTTGGGTTGTGGGGGGTCCGGGGGGCGTCCTGGGGGCTGCTTTGGGTGCTTTGGGGGGTATTCGGGAGGTTTGGGCGGCCCATTTGAGGCATCAAAGAACCTGAGGAGGGTTTTGATAGCTCCTGGAGGTGGAGGCGGCCGTGGGGGTGAGCTGGCTGTCCCAGGGGGTTCCTGGCTGTCCCTCGATGTCCCTGGGGTGCCCTGGCTGTCACTTAGGTGTCCCTCGGGGTGCCCTGGCTGTCCCCTAGGTGTCCCTGGGGTGCCCTGACTGTCCCTAGGTGTCCCTGGGGGTACCCTGGCTGTCCCTGGAGGTGCCCTGCCTGTCACCTAGGTGTCCCTGGGGGTGTCCTGCCTTGCCCTAGGTGTCCCTGGGGGTGCCCTGGCTGTCCCCTCCGTGTCCCTGGGGGTGCCCTGGGTGTCCCTGGGGTGCCCTGGCTGACCCCAAGGTGTCCCTTGGGGTGCACAGAGTGTCCCTAGGAGGTCCCTGGCTGTCCCCTAGGGGTCTCTGGGGGTGCCCTGGCTGTCCCGTCAGTGTCCCTGGGGGTGCCCTGGCTGTCCCCTAGGCGTCCCTGGTGGTGCCCTGCTTTCCCCTACGTGTCCCTGGGGGTGCCATGCCTGTCCCCTAGGTGTCCCTGGGGGTGCCCTGCCTGTCCCCAGGGTGCCCTGGCTGTGCCCTCGGTGTCTCTGGGGGTGCCCTGGCTGTCCCTAGGGTTCCCTGCCTGTACCCTCGGTGTCCCTGGGGGTGCCATGGCTGTCCCTAGGGTGACCTGTCTGTCCCCTAGGGGTCTCTGGGGGTGCCCTGCCTGTCCCCTAGGTGTCCCTGGGGGTGCCCTGGATGTCCCTGGGGGTGCCCTGGCTGTCCCCTAGGTGTCCCTGAGGGCGCCCAGGGTGTCCCTGGTGTGCCCTGGCTGTCCCCTACGCGTCCCTGGGGGTGCCCTGGGTGACCCTGGGGGTGCACTTGCTGTCCCCTAGGTGTCCCTGGGGGTGCCCTGGGTGTCCCTGGGGTGCCCTGGCTGTCCCCTAGGTGTTCCTTGGGGTGCCCTTGCTGTCCCATAGGTGTCCCTGTGAGTGCTCTGGCTGTCCTTGTGGTGCTCTGGCTGTCCCCTTGGTGTCCCTGGGGGTGCCCTGGGTGTACCTGGGGTGTCCTGGGGGTTCCCTGCCTGTCCCCTAGGTGTCCCTGGGGGGGCCCTGGCCATCCCCTAGGTGTCCCTGGGGGTTCCCTGCCTGTCCTCTTGGTGTCCCTGGGGGTGCCCTGGGTGTCCCTGGGGGTGCCCTGGCTGTCCCCTAGGTGTCCCTGGGGGTTCCCTGCCTGTCCTCTAGGTGTCCCTGGGGGTTCCCTGGGTGTCCCTGGAGTGCCCTGGCTGTCACCTAAATGTCCCTGGGGGTGCCTTGGGTGTCCCTGGAGTGCCCTAGCTGTCCCCTAAATGTCCCTGGGGGTGCCCTGGCTGTCCCGTAGGTGTCCCTTGGGGTGTCCTGCCTTCCCCTAGGTGTCCCTGGGGGTGCCCTGGCTTTCCCCTCGGTGTCCCTGGGGGTGCCCTGTCTGTCCCCTTGGTGTCCCAGGGGGTGCCCTGGGTGTCCCTGGCGTGCCCTGGCTGTCCCCTAGGTGTCCCTGGGTGTGCCCTGGCTGTCCCCTTGGTGTCCCTGGGGTGCCCTGGCTGTCCCCTTGGTGTCCCTGGGAGAGCCCTGGGTGTCCCTGGGGTGCCTTGGGGGTGCCCTGCCTGTCCCCTAGGTGTCCCTGGGCGTGCCATGCCTGTCCCCTAGGTGTCCCTGGGTGTGCCCTGTCTGTCCCCAGGGTGCCCTAGCTGTGTCCTCGGTGTCTCTGGTGCCGTGGCTGTCCCCTAGGTGTCCCTGGGGGTGCCCTGGGTGTGCCTGGGGTGCCCTGGCTGTCCCCTAGGTGTCCCTGTGAGTGCCCTGGCTGTCCTTGCGTTGCTCTGGCTTTCCCCTTGGTGTCCCTGAGGGTGCCCTGGGTGTCCCTGGGGATGCCCTGGCTGTCCCCTAGGTGTCCCTGGGGGTGCCCTGGCTGTCCCCTAGGTGTCCCTGAGGGTGCCCTGGGTGTGCCTGGGGTGCCCTGGCTGTCCCCTAGTTGTCCCTGGGGGTGACCTGGGTGTCCCTGGGGATGCCCTGGCTGTCCCCTAGGTGTCCCTGGGGGTGCCCTGGCTGTCCCCTAGGTGTCCCTGGGGGCTACCTGGGTGTCCCTGGGGATGCCCTGGCTGTCCCCTAGGTGTCCCTGGGGGTGCCCTGGGTGTCCCTGGGGATGCCCTGGCTTTCCCCTCGGTGTCCCTGGGGGTGCCCTGCCTGTCCCCTAGGTGTCCCTGGGGGTGACCTGGCTGTCTTTAGGGTGCCCTGGCTGTCCCCTAGGTGTCCCTGGGTGTGCCCTGCCTGTCCCCTAGGTGTCGTTCGGGGTGCCCTGGGTGTCCCTGGGGGTGCCCTGCCTGTCCCCTAAGTGTCCCTGGGGGTGCCCTGGGTGTCCCTGTGGTGCCCTGGCTGTCCCCTAGGGGTCTCTGGGGGTGCCCTGGCTGTCCCGTCAGTGTCCCTGGGGGTGCCCTGCCTGTCCCCTAGGTGTCCCTGGGGGTTCCCTGCCTGTCCCCTAGGTGTCCCTGGGGGTGCCCTGGGTGTCCCTGGAGTGCCCTGGCTGTTCCCTAAATGTCCCTGGGGGTGCCCTGGCTGTCCCCTAGTTGTCACTGAGGGTGTCCTGCCTTCCCCTAGGCGTCCCTGGGGGTGCCCTGGCTTTCCCCTCGGTGTCCCTGGGGGTGCCCTGCCTGTCCCCTAGATGTCCCTGGGGGTGCCCTGGGTGTCCCTGGGGGGGCGCTGGCTATCCCCTAGGTGTCCCTGGGCGGGCCCTGGCTGTCCCTGGTGTGCCCTGGCTGTCCCCTTGGTGTCCCTGGGGGAGCCCTGGCTGTCCCCTAGGTGTCCCTCGGGGTGCCCTTCCTGTCCTCTAGGTGTCCCTGGGGGTTCCCTGGCTGTCCCTCGGGTTCCCTGGCTGTCCCCTAGGTGTCCCTGGGGGTGGCTAGGGTGTCCCTGGGGTTCCCTGGCTGTCCCCTAGGTGTCCCTGGGGGGGCCCTGGGTGTCCCTGGGGGTGCACAGGGTGTCAGTGGGGTTCCCTGGCTGTCCCGTACTTGTCCCTGGGGTTCCCTGGCTGTCCCCTAGGTTTCCCTGGGAGTGCCCTGAGTGTCCCTGGGCTGCCCTGGCTGTCCCCTAGGTGTCCCTGGGGTGCCCGGGAGGTCCCCTACGTGTCCCTGGGGTACCCTGGGTGTCCCTGGGCTGCCCTGGGGTGCCCTGCCTGTTCCCTTAGGTGTCCCTGGGCTGCCCTGGCTGTCCTTGGGGTGCCCTGGCTGTCCCGTAGGTGTCCCTGGGGGTGCCCTCGCTGTCCCTGGGGTGCCCTGGCTGTCCCCTAGGTGGCCCTGGGGGTGCCCTGGGTGTCCCTGGGGGTGCCCTGGCTGTCCCCTAGGTGTCTTTGGGGGTGCCCTGGCTGTCCCTGGGGCGCCCTGGCTGTCCCAAAGGTGTCCCTGGGGTGCCCTGGCTGTCCCCTAGGTGTCCCTGGGGGTGCCCTGGCTGTCCCTAGGGTGTCCTGGCTGTCCCCTAGGTGTCCCTGGGTGTGCCCTGGGTGTCCCTGGGCGTGCACAGGGTGTCCCTGGGGTTCCCTGGCTGTCCCCTAGGTGTCCCGGGATGTGCCCTGGCTGTCCCCTAGGTGTCCCTGGGAATGTACAGGGTGTCCCTGGGGTTCCCTGGCTGTCCCCTAGGTGTCTCTGGGGGGGCCCTGGTGTCCCTGGGTTGCCCTGGCTTTCCCCTAGGTGTCCTTGCCTGGCTCGTATCCTCGGCTCCGCCTCCGGCGCCATGGTGACTCCCCTCCCAGTCTGGACCATTGTGGCCTCACCCCCTCCTTTGGGGCCATCCGACCCATCCCAGTATAGACCAGTAAGGCACCGAGTGGCCACCATGGACCCCCACACGCCTGCCCGTTCATCCCAGTTCATCCCAGTCCACTCTTCGTCCATCCCAGGTTTCTCTGGTCACCCTCCCAGTGCTCTCAGTCCATCCCAGTCCCGCAGGTGTTGGTGCTTGGGGCTTGATGAGCTGGTGCCTGTCCGCAACGTGGAGCGGCTCAAACGGGACCTCAGGGTGAGGGGGGGCGCGGATTTGGGGGGATCCTGGGGGTCCTGAGTTGTCGTGGAGGGGGTTTTTGGGTTGTGGGGGGTCCGGGGGGCGTCCTGGGGGCTGCTTTGGGTGCTTTGGGGGGTATTCGGGAGGTTTGGGCGGCCCATTTGAGGCATCAAAGAACCTGAGGAGGGTTTTGATAGCTCCTGGAGGTGGAGGTGGCCGTGGGGGTGAGCTGGCTGTCCCAGGGGGTTCCTGGCTGTCCCTCGATGTCCCTGGGGTGCCCTGGCTGTCACTTAGGTGTCCCTCGGGGTGCCCTGGCTGTCCCTAGGGTGCCCTGGCTGTCCCCTAGGTGTCCCTGGGGTGCCCTGACTGTCCCTAGGTGTCCCTGGGGGTACCCTGGCTGTCCCTGGAGGTGCCCTGCCTGTCCCCTAGGTGTCCCTGGGGGTGTCCTGCCTTGCCCTAAGTGTCCCTGGGGGTGCCCTGGCTGTCCCCTCCGTGTCCCTGGGGGTGCCCTGGGTGTCCCTGGGGTGCCCTGGCTGACCCCAAGGTGTCCCTTGGGGTGCCCAGAGTGTCCCTAGGAGGTCCCTGGCTGTCCCCTAGGGGTCTCTGGGAGTGCCCTGGCTGTCCCGTCAGTGTCCCTGGGGGTGCCCTGCCTGTCCCTTAGGTGTCCCTGGGTGTGCCCTGGCTGTCCCTAGGGTGCCCTGGCTGTGCCCTCGGTGTCTCTGGGGGTGCCCTGGCTGTCTCTAGGGTGCCATGGCAGTCCCTAGGGTGCCCTGGCTGTCCTATCGGTGTCCCTGGGGGTGCCCTGGGTGTCCCTGGGTAGCCCTGCCTGTCCCCTAGGTGTCCCTGGGGGGGCCCTGGCTGTCCCCTAGGTGTCCCTGGGGGGGCCCTGGGTGTCCCTGGGGTGCCCGGGAGGTCCCCTACGTGTCCCTGGGGTACCCTGGGTGACCCTGGGCTGCCCTGGGGTGCCCTGCCTGTCCCCTAGGTGTCCCTGGGCTGCCCTGGCTGTCCTTGGGGTGCCCTGGCTGTCCCGTAGGTGTCCCTGGGGTGCCATGGCTGTCCCCTCAGTGTCCCTGGGGGTGCCCTGGCTCTCCCCTAGGGGTCCCTGAGGGTGCCCTGGGTGTCCCTGGCGTGCCCTGGCTGTCTCCTAGGTGTCCCTGGGCGTGCCCTGGCTGTCCCCTAGGCGTCCCTGGGGGTGCCCTGGCTGTCCCCTAGGCGTCCCTGGGGGTACCCTGGCTGTCCCCTAGGTGTCCCTGGGGGGGCCCTGGCTGTCCCCTAGGCGTCCCTGGGGGTGCCCTTGCTGTCCCTGGGGTGCCCTTGCTGTCCCCTCGATGTCCCTGGAGGTCGCCTAGGTGTCCCTGGGGGTGCCCTCGCTGTCCCTGGAGTGCCCTGGCTGTCCCCTAGGTGTCCCTGGTGGTGCCCTGGTGTCCCTCGGGGTGCCCTGGCTGTCCCCTAGGTGTCCCTGGGGGTGCCGTTGGTGTGCCTGGGGTGCTCTGTCTGTCCTCTAGGTATCCCTGGGGTTGCCCTGGGTGTCCCTGGGGTGCTCTGGATGTCCCCTTGGTGTCCCTGGGGGTGCCCTGGCTGTCCCCTTGGTGTCCCTAGGGTGCCCTGTCTGTGCCCTTGGTGTCCCTGGGGGTGCCCTGGCTGTCCCCTTGGTGTCCCTAGGGTGCCCTGTCTGTGCCCTTGGTGTCCCTTGGGGTACCCTGTCTGTCCCCTTGGTGTCCCTAGGGTGCCCTGGCTGTGCCCTTGGTGTCGCTGGGGGTGCCCTGGCTGTCCCTAGGGTGCCCTGGCTGTCCCCTAGGTGTCCCTGGGGGTGCCATGGCTGTCTTCTCGTTGTCCCTGGGGGTACCATGCGTGTCCCCTAGGTGTCCTTGGGGGTGCCCTGGCTGTCCCCTACGTGTCCCTGAGGGGTGCCCTGGGTGTCCCTGGGGGTGCCCAGGCTGTCCCCTAGGTGTCCCTGTGAGTGCCCTGGCTGTCCTTGCGGTGCTCTGCCTGTCCTCTTGGTGTCCCTGGGGGTGCCCTGGGTGTCCCTGGGGGTGCCCTGGCTGTCCCCTAGGTGTCCCTGGGGGTTCCCTGCCTGTCCTCTAGGTTTCCCTGGGGGTTCCCTGGGTGTCCCTGGAGTGCCCTGGCTGTCACCTAAATGTCCCTGGGGGTGCCCTGGGTGTCCCTGGAGTGCCCTAGCTGTCCCCTAAATGTCCCTGGGGGTGCCCTGGCTGTCCCCTAGGTGTCCCTTGGGGTGTCCTGCCTTCCCCTAGATGTCCCTGGGGGTGCCCTGGCTTTCCCCTCGGTGTCCCTGGGGGTGCCCTGTCTGTCCCCTTGGTGTCCCAGGGGGTTCCCTGGGTGTCCCTGGCGTACCCTGGCTGTCCCCTTGGTGTCCCTGGGGTGCCCTGGCTGTCCCCTTGGTGTCCCTGGGAGAGCCCTGGGTGTCCCTGGGGTGCCTTGGGGGTGCCCTGCCTGTCCCCTAGGTGTCCCTGGGGGTGCCATGCCTGTCCCCTAGGTGTCCCTGGGTGTGCCCTGGCTGTCC
This sequence comes from Chamaea fasciata, assembly GCF_029207755.1. NCBI lineage: Eukaryota > Metazoa > Chordata > Aves > Passeriformes > Sylviidae > Chamaea > Chamaea fasciata. Next base: position 34,418 of record NW_027094257.1, on the reverse strand, counting down.
CTAGGGTGCACTGGCTGTCCCCTAGGTGTCCCTGGGGGTGACCTGCCTGTCCCCTAGGTGTCCCTGGGGGTGCCCTGGCTGTCCCCAGGGTGCCCTGGCTGTGCCCTCGGTGTCTCGGGGGTGCCCTGGCTGTCCCCTCGGTGTCCCTGGGGGTGCCCTGGCTGTCCCTAGTGTGCCGTGGCTGTCCCCTAGGTGTCCCTGGGGGTGCCCTGGGTGTGCCTGGGGTGCCCTGGCTGTCCCCTAGGTGTCCCTGGGGGTGCCCTGGCTGTCCCCTAGGTGTCCCTGGGGGTGCCCTGGGGGTCCCTGGAGTGCCCGGGCTGTCCCCTAAATGTCCCTGGGAGTGCCCTGGCTTTCCCCTCGGTGTCCCTGGGGGTGCCCTGCCTGTCCCCTAGGTGTCCCTGGGGGTGACCTGGCTGTCTTTAGGGTGCCCTGGCTGTCCCCTAGGTGTCCCTGGGTGTGCCCTGCCTGTCCCCTAGGTGTCGTTCGGGGTGCCCTGGGTGTCCCTGGGGGTGCCCTGCCTGTCCCCTAGGTGTCCCTGGGGGTGCCCTGGGTGTCCCTAGGGTGCCCTGGCTGTCCCCTTGGTGTCCCTGTGGGTGCCCTGGGTGTCCCTGGGGTGCCCTGGCTGTCCCCTAGGGGTCTCTGGGGGTGCCCTGGCTGTCCCGTCAGTGTCCCTGGGGGTGCCCTGCCTGTCCCCTAGGTGTCCCTGGGGGTGCCCTGGCTGTCCCTAGGGTGCCCTGGCTGTGCCTTCGGTGTCCCTGGGGGTGACCTCGGTGTCCCTGGGGGTGCCCTGGCTGTCCCCTAGGTGTCCCTGGGGGAGCCCTGGGTGTGCCTGGGGTGCCCTGGCTGTCCCCTAGGTGTCCCTGGGGGGGCCCTGCCTGTCCCTGGGGTGCCCTGGCTGTCCCCTAGGTGGCCCTGGGGGTGCCCTGGGTGTCCCTGGGGGTGCCCTGGAGGTCCCCTAGGTGTCCATGTGGGTGCCCAGAGTGTCCCTGGGAGTGCCCTGGCTGTCCCCTAGGGGTCTCTGGGCGTGCCCTGGCTGTCCCGTCAGTGTCCCTGGGAATACCCTGCCTGTCCCCTAGGTGTCCCTGGGGGTCCCCTTGGTGTCCCTGGGGGTGCCCAGGGTGTTCCTTCGGTGTCCCTGGGGGTGCCCTGGCTGTCCCTGGGGTGCTCTGGATGTCCCCTTGGTGTCCCTGGGGGTGCCCTGGCTGTCCCTAGCGTGCCCTGGCTGTGCCCTAGGGGTCCCTGGGGGTGCCCTGGCTGTCCCTAGGGTGCCCTGGCTGTCACCTAGGTGTCCCTTGGTGTGCGCTGGTGTCCCTCAGGGTGCCCTGGCTGTCCCCTAGGTGTCCCTGGGGGTGCCCTGGCTGTCCCCTGGGTGTCCCTGGGGGTGCCCTGGCTGTCCCCTAGGTGTCCCTGGGGGTGCCCTGCCTCTCCCCTAGGCGTCCCTGGGGGTGCCCTGGCTGTCCCCTAGGTTTCCCTGGGGGTGCCCTGGGTGTCCCTGGGGGTGCCCTGGCTGTCCCCTAGATGTCCCTGGGGGTGCCCTGGGTGTCCCTGGGGGTGCCCTCGCTGTCCCTGGGGTGCCCTGGCTGTCCCCTAGGTGGCCCTGGGGGTGCCCTGGGTGTCCCTGGGGGTGCCCTGGAGGTCCCCTAGGTGTCCTTGGGGGTGCCCTGGCTGTCCCTGGGGCGCCCTGGCTGTCCCGAAGGTGTCCCTCGGGTGCCCTGGCTGTGCCCTCGGTGTCCCTGGGGGTGCCCTGGCTGTCCCTAGGGTGCCCTGGCTGTCCCCTAGGTGTCCCTGGGTGTGCCCTGGGTGTCCCTGGGCGTGCACAGGGTGTCCCTGGGGTTCCCTGGCTGTCCCCTAGGTGTCTCGGGATGGGCCCTGGCTGTCCCCTAGGTGTCCCTGGGGGTGCACAGGGTGTCCCTGTGGTTCCCTGGCTGTCCCCTAGGTGTCTCTGGGGGGGCCCTGGTGTCCCTGGGTTGCCCTGGCTGTCCCCTAGGTGTCCTTGCCTGGCTCGTATCCTCGACTCCGCCTCCGGCGCCATGGTGACTCCCCTCCCAGTCTGGACCATTGTGGCCTCACCCCCTCCCCTGGGGCCATCCGACCCATCCCAGTATAGACCAGTAAGGCACCGAGTGGCCACCATGGACCCCCACACGCCTGCCCGTTCATCCCAGTTCATCCCAGTCCACTCTTTGTCCATCCCAGGTTTCTCTGGTCACCCTCCCAGTGCTCTCAGTCCATCCCAGTCCCGCAGGTGTTGGTGCTTGGGGCTTGATGAGCTGGTGCCTGTCCGCAACGTGGAGCGGCTCAAACGGGACCTCAGGGTGAGGGGGGCGCGGATTTGGGGGGATCCTGGGGGTCCTGAGTTGTCGTGGAGGGGGTTTTTGGGTTGTGGGGGGTCTGGGGGGCGTCCTGGGGGCTGCTTTGGGTGCTTTGGGGGGTATTCGGGAGGTTTGGGCGGCCCATTTGAGGCATCAAAGAACCTGAGGAGGGTTTTGATAGCTCCTGGAGGTGGAGGCGGCCGTGGGGGTGAGCTGGCTGTCCCAGGGGGTTCCTGGCTGTCCCTCGATGTCCCTGGGGTGCCCTGGCTGTCACTTAGGTGTCCCTCGGGGTGCCCTGGCTGTCCCTAGGGTGCCCTGGCTGTCCCCTAGGTGTCCCTGGGGTGCCCTGACTGTCCCTAGGTGTCCCTGGGGGTACCCTGGCTGTCCCTGGAGGTGCCCTGCCTGTCCCCTAGGTGTCCCTGGGGGTGTCCTGCCTTGCCCTAGGTGTCCCTGGGGGTGCCCTGGCTGTCCCCTCCGTGTCCCTGGGGGTGCCCTGGGTGTCCCTGGGGTGCCCTGGCTGACCCCAAGGTGTCCCTTGGGGTGCCCAGAGTGTCCCTAGGAGGTCCCTGGCTGTCCCCTAGGGGTCTCTGGGGGTGCCCTGGCTGTCCCGTCAGTGTCCCTGGGGGTGCCCTGCCTGTCCCTTAGGTGTCCCTAGGTGTGCCCTGGCTGTCCCTAGGGTGCCCTGGCTGTGCCCTCGGTGTCTCTGGGGGTGCCCTGGCTGTCCCTAGGGTGCCATGGCTGTCCCTAGGGTGCCCTGGCTGTCCCCTCGGTGTCCCTGGGGGTGCCCTGGGTGTCCCTGGGTAGCCCTGGCTGTCCCCTAGGTGTCCCTGGGGGGGACCTGGGTGTCCCTGGGGTGCCCGGGAGGTCCCCTACGTGTCCCTGGGGTACCCTGGGTGTCCCTGGGCTGCCCTGGGGTGCCCTGCCGGTCCCCTAGGTGTCCCTGGGGGTGACCTGGGTGTCCTTGGGGTGCCCTGGCTCTCCTTGGTGTCCCAGAGAGTGCCCTGGCTGTCCCGTAGGTGTCCCTGGGCTGCCCTGGCTGTCCCTAGGGTGCCCTGGCTGTGCCCTAGTTGTCCCTGGGGTGCCATGGCTGTCCCCTCAGTGTCCCTGGGGGTGCCCTGGCTCTCCCCTAGGGGTCCCTGAGGGTGCCCTGGGTGTCCCTGGCGTGCCCTGGCTGTCCCCTAGGTGTCCCTGGGGGTGCCCTGGGTGTCCCTGGGGTGCCCTGGCTGTCCCCTAGGCGTCACTGGGGGTGCCCTGGGTGTCCCTGGAGTGCACTCGCTGTCCCCTAAATGTCCCTGGGGGTGCCCTGGCTGTCCCCTAGGTGTCCCTGGGGGTGTCCTGCCTTCCCCTAGGTGTCCCTGGGGGTGCCCTGGCTTTCCCCTCGGTGTCCCTGGGGGTGCCCTGCCTGTCCCCTAGGTGTCCCTGGGGGTGCCCTGGCTGTCTTTAGGGTGCCCTGCCTGTCCCCTAGGTGTCCCTGGGGGTGCCCTGGGTTTCCCTGGAGTGCCCTGGCTGTCCCCTAGTTGTCCCTGGGGGAACCCTGGCTGTCCCCTAGGTGTCCCTGGGGGTGCCCTGCCTGTCCCCTAGGTGTCCCTGGGGATGCCCTGGCTGTCCTCTAGGTGTCCCTGGGGGTGCCCTGGGTGTCCCTGGGGATGCCCTGGCTGTCCCCTAGGTGTCCCTTGGAGTGCCCTGGTGTCCCTCGGGGTGCCCTGGGTGTCCCCTAGGTGTCCCTAGGGGTGCCCTGGCTGTCTCTGGAGTGCCCTGGCTGTCCCCTAGGTGTCCCTGGGGGTGCCCTGGCTGTCCCTGGAGTGCCCTGGCTGTCCTCTTGGTGTCCCTGGGGGTGCCCTGGCTGTCCCCTAGGTGTCCCTGGGGGTGCCCTGGCTGTCCCCTAGGTGTCCCTGGGGGTGCCCTGCCTCTCCCCTAGGTGTCCCTGGGGGTTCCCTGGCTGTCCCCTAGGTATCCCTGGGGGTGCCCTGGGTGTCTTTGGGGGTGCCCTGGCTGTCCCCTAGGTGTCCCTGGGGGTGCCCTGGGTGTCCCTGGGGGTGCCCTGGAGGTCCCCTAGGTGTCCTTGGGGGTGCCCTGGCTGTCCCTGGGGTGCCCTGGCTGTCCCCAAGGTGTCCCTGGGGGTGCCCTGCCTGTTCTCTCGGTGTCCCTGGGGGTGCCCTGGCTGTGCCCTCGGTGTCCCTGGGGGTGCCCTGGCTGTCCCTAGGGTGCCCTGGCTGTCCCCTAGGTGTCCCTGGGTGTGCCCTGGGTGTCCCTGGGCGTGCCCAGGGTGTCCCTGGGGTTCCCTGGCTGTTCCCTAGGTGTCTCTGGGGGGGCCCTGGTGTCCCTGGGTTGCCCTGGCTGTCCCCTAGGTGTCCTTGCCTGGCTCGTATCCTCTACTCCGCCTCCGGCGCCATGGTGACTCCCCTCCCAGTCTGGACCATTGTGGCCTCACCCCCTCCCCTGGGGCCATCCGACCCATCCCAGTATAGACCAGTAAGGCACCGAGTGGCCACCATGGACCCCCACACGCCTGCCAGTTCATCCCAGTTCATCCCAGTCCACTCTTTGTCCATCCCAGGTTTCTCTGGTCACCCTCCCAGTGCTCTCAGTCCATCCCAGTCCCGCAGGTGTTGGTGCTTGGGGCTTGATGAGCTGGTGCCTGTCCGCAACGTGGAGCGGCTCAAACGGGACCTCAGGGTGAGGGGGGCGCGGATTTGGGGGGATCCTGGGGGTCCTGAGTTGTCGTGGAGGGGGTTTTTGGGTTGTGGGGGGTCTGGGGGGCGTCCTGGGGGCTGCTTTGGGTGCTTTGGGGGGTATTCGGGAGGTTTGGGCGGCCCATTTGAGGCATCAAAGAACCAGAGGAGGGTTTTGTTCGCTCCTGGAGGTGGAGGCGGCCGTGGGGGTGAGCTGGCTGTCCCAGGGGGTTCCTGGCTGTCCCTCGATGTCCCTGGGGTGCCCTGGCTGTCACTTAGGTGTCCCTCGGGGTGCCCTGGCTGTCCCTGGGGTGCCCTGACTGTCCCTAGGTGTCCCTGGGGGTGCCCTGGGTGTCCCTGGGGTGCCCTGGCTGTCCCGTCATTGTCCCTGGGGGTGCCCTGCCTGTCCCCTAGGTGTCCCTGTGGGTGCCCTGCCTGTCCCTATGGTGCCCTGGCTGTCCCCTACGTGTCCCTTGGGGTGCCCTGGCTGTCCCTAGGGTGCCCTGGCTGGGCCCTCAGTGTCTCTGGGGGTACCCAAGGTGTCCCTGGGCATGCCCATGGTGTTCCTGGGGTTCCCTGGCTGTACCCTAGGTGTCCCTGGGGGGGCCCTGGGTGTCCCCTAGGTGTCCCTGGAGGTGCCCTGGCTGTCTTTAGGGTGCCCTGGCTTTCCCTTTGGTGTCCCTGGGGGTGCCCTAGGTGTCCCTGGGGGTGCCCTGGCTGTCCCTGGAGTGCCCTGGCTGTCCCCTAGCTGTCCCTGGGGGGGCCATGGCTGTCCCCTAGGTGTCCCTGGGGGTGCCCTGCCTGTCCCCTAGGTGTCCCTGGGGGTGCCCTGGCTGTCCTCTAGGTGTCCCTGGGGGTGCCTTGGGTGTCCCTGGGGATGCCCTGGCTGTTCCCTAGGTGTCCCTGGGGGTGCCCTGAGTGTCCCTGGGGGGGCCCTGGCTGTGCCCTCGGTGTCCCTGGGGGTGCCCTGGCTGTCCCCTAGGTGTTCCTGGGGGTGCCCTGGCTGTCCTCTAGGTGTCCCTGGGGGTGCCCTGGGTGTCCCTGGGGATGCCCTGGCTGTTCCCTAGGTGTCCCTGGGGATGCCCTGGGTGTCCCTAGGGGGGCCCTGGCTGTCCCCTAGGTGTCACTGGGGGTGCCCTGGCTGTCCTCTAGGTGTCCCTGGGGGTGCAATGCGTGTCCCTGGGGTGCCCTGGCTGTCCCCTAGGTGTCCCTGGGGGTGCCCTGGCAGTCTACTTCGTGTCCCTGGGGGTGCCCTGGGTGTCCCTGGGGGTGCCCTGTCGGTCCCTAGGGTGCCCTGGCTGTCCCCTAGGTGTCCCTGGGGGTGCCCTGGATGTCCCTGAGGTGCCCTGGCTGTCTTCAAGGTGTCCCTGTGGGTGCCCAGAGTGTCCCTGGGAGTGCCCTGGCTGTCCCCTAGGGGTCTCTGGGGGTGCCCTGGCTGTCCCGTCAGTGTCCCTGGGGGTGCCCTGCCTGTCCCCTAGGTGTCCCTGGGGGTGCTCGGCCTGTCCCCTAGGTGTCCCTGGGGGTGCCCTGGGTGTCCCTGGAGTGCCCTGGCTGTCCCCTAGTTGTCCCTGGGGGGGCCCTGGCTGTCCCCTAGTTGTCCCTGGGGGTGCCCTGGCTGTCCCCTAGGTGTCCCTGGGGGTGCCCTGGCTGTCCCTAGGGTGCCCTGGCTGTGCCTTCGGTGTCTCTAGGGGTGCCCTAGGTGTCCCTGGGGGTGACCTCGGTGTCTCTGGGGGTGCCCTGGCTGTCCCCTAGGTGTCCCTGGGGGAGCCCTGGGTGTGCCTGGGGTGCCCTGGCTGTCCCCTAGGTGTCCCTGGCGCGGCCCTGGCTGTCCCTGAGGTGCTCTGGCTGTCCCCTAGGTGGCCCTGGGGGTGCCCTGGGTGTCCCTGGGGGTGCCCTGGAGGTCCCCTAGGTGTCCCTGGGGGTGCCCTGGGTGTCCCTGGTGTGCCCTGGCTGTCCCCTAGGCGTCCCTGTGGGTGCCCAGAATGTCCCTGGGGTGCTCTGGATGTCCCCTTGGTGTCCCTGGGGGTTCCCTGGCTGTCCCTAGGGTGCCCTGGCTGTCACCTAGGTGTCCCTTGGGGTGCGCTGGTGTCCCTCGGGGTGCCCTGGCTGTCCCCTAGGTGTCCCTGGGGGTGCCCTGGCTGTCCTTGGAGTGCCCTGGCTGTCCCCTAGGTTACCCTGGGGGTGCCCTGGCTGTCCCCTAGGTGTCCCTGGGGGTGCCCTGGCTGTCCCCTAGGTGTCCCTTGGGGGGCCCTGCCTCTCCCCTAGGTGTCCCTGGGGGTGCCCTGGCTGTCCCCTAGGTCTCCCTGGGGGTGCCCTGGGTGTCCCTGGGGGTGCCCTGGCTGTCCCCTAGGTGTCCCTGGGGGTGCCCTGGGTGTCCCTGGGGGTGCCCTCGCTGTCCCTGGGGTGCCCTGGATCTCCCCTAGGTGGCCCTGGGGGTGCCCTGGCTGTCCCTGGGGGTGCCCTGGAGGTCCCCTAGGTGTCCTTGGGGGTGCCCTGGCTGTCCCTGGGGTGCCCTGGCTGTCCCCAAAGTGTCCCTGGGGGTGCCCTGCCTGTCCTCTCGGTGTCCCTGGGGGTGCCCTGGCTGTGCCCTCGGTGTCCCTGGGGGTGCCCTGGCTGTCCCTAGGGTGCCCTGGCTGTCCCCTAGGTGTCCCTGGGTGTGCCCTGGGTGTCCCTGGGCCTGCACAGGGTGTCCCTGGGGTTCCCTGGCTGTCCCCTAGGTGTCCCGGGATGGGCCCTGGCTGTCCCCTAGGTATCCCTGGGGGTGCACAGGGTGTCCCTGGGGATGCCCTGGCTGTCCCTTAGGTGACCCTGGCGTTGCCCTGGCTGTCCCTACGGTGCCCTGGCTGTGCCCTTGGTGTCCCTGGGGGTGCTCTGGCTGTCCCTCGGGTGCCCTGGCTGTCCCCTAGGTGTCCCTGGGGGTGTCCTGGCTGTCTCTGGAGTGCCCTGGCTGTCCTCTAGGTGTCCCTGGGGGTGCCCTGGCTGTCCCCTAGGTGTCCCTGGGGTTGCCCTGGCTGTCTTCTAGGTGTCCCTGGGGGTACCCTGGCTGTCCCCTAGGTGTCCCTGGGGGTGCCCTGGCTGTCCCTAGGGTGCCCTGGCTGTGCCTTCGGTGTCTCTGGGGGTGCCCTAGGTGTCCCTGGGGGTGACCTCGGTGTCTCTGGGGGTGGCCTGGCTGTCCCCTAGGTGTCCCTGGGGGAGCCCTGGGTGTGCCTGGGGTGCCCTGGCTGTCCCCTAGGTGTCCCTGGGGGGGCCCTGGCTGTCCCTGGGGTGCCCTGGCTGTCCCCTAGGTGGCCCTGGGGGTGCCCTGGGTGTCCCTGGGGGTGCCCTGGAGGTCCCCTAGGTGTCCCTGGGGGTGCCCTGGGTGTCCCTGGTGTGCCCTGGCTGTCCCCTAGGTGTCCCTGTGGGTGCCCAGAATGTCCCTGGGAGTGCCCTGGCTGTCCCCTAGGGGTCTCTGGGGGTGCCCTGGCTGTCCCGTCAGTGTCCCTGGGAATGCCCTGCCTGTCCCCTAGGTGTCCCTGGGGGTCCCCTTGGTGTCCCTGGGGGTGCCCAGGGTGTTCCTTCGGTGTCCCTGGGGGTGCCCTGGCTGTCCCTGGGGTGCTCTGGATGTCCCCTTGGTGTCCCTGGGGGTGCCCTGGCTGTCCCTGGCGTGCCCTGGCTGTGCCCTAGGGGTCCCTGGGGTTGCCCTGGCTGTCCCTAGGGTGCCCTGGCTGTCACCTAGGTGTCCCTTGGGGTGCGCTGGTGTCCCTCGGGGTGCCCTGGCTGTCCCCTAGGTGTCCCTGGGGGTGCCCTGGCTGTCCTTGGAGTGCCCTGGCTGTCCCCTAGGTGTCCCTGGGGGTGCCCTGGCTGTCTCCTAGGTGTCCCTGGGGGTGCCCTGGCTCTCCCCTAGGTGTCCCTGGGGGTGCCCTGGCTGTCCCCTAGGTGTCCCTGGGGGTGCCCTGGGTGTCCCTGGGGGTGCCCTGGCTGTCCCCTAGGTGTCCCTGGGGGTGCCCTGGTTGTCCCTGGGGGTGCCCTCGCTGTCCCTGCGGTGCCCTGGCTCTCCCCTAGGTGGCCCTGGGGGTGCCCTGGCTGTCCCTGGGGGTGCCCTGGAGGTCCCCTAGGTGTCCTTGGGGGTGCCCTGGCTGTCCCTGGGGTGCCCTGGCTGTCCCCAAGGTGTCCCTTTCGGTGCCCTGCCTGTCCTCTCGGTGTCCCTGGGGGTGCCCTGGCTGTGCCCTCGGTGTCCCTGGGGGTGCCCTGGCTGTCCCTAGGGTGCCCTGGCTGTCCCCTAGGTGTCCCTGGGTGTGCCCTGGGTGTCCCTGGGCGTGCACAGGGTGTCCCTGGGGTTCCCTGGCTGTCCCCTAGGTGTCCCGGGATGGGCCCTGGCTGTCCCCTAGGTGTCTCTGGGGGGGCCCTGGTGTCCCTGGGTTGCCCTGGCTGTCCCCTAGGTGTCCTTGCCTGGCTCGTATCCTCGACTCCGCCTCCGGCGCCATGGTGACTCCCCTCCCAGTCTGGACCATTGTGGCCTCACCCCCTCCCCTGGGGCCATCCGACCCATCCCAGTATAGACCAGTAAGGCACCGAGTGGCCACCATGGACCCCCACACGCCTGCCAGTTCATCCCAGTTCATCCCAGTCCACTCTTTGTCCATCCCAGGTTTCTCTGGTCACCCTCCCAGTGCTCTCAGTCCATCCCAGTCCCGCAGGTGTTGGTGCTTGGGGCTTGATGAGCTGGTGCCTGTCCGCAACGTGGAGCGGCTCAAACGGGACCTCAGGGTGAGGGGGGCGCGGATTTGGGGGGATCCTGGGGGTCCTGAGTTGTCGGGGAGGGGGTTTTTGGGTTGTGGGGGGTCTGGGGGGCGTCCTGGGGGCTGCTTTGGGTGCTTTGGGGGGTATTCGGGAGGCTTGGGCGGCCCATTTGAGGCATCAAAGAACCTGAGGAGGGTTTTGATAGCTCCTGGAGGTGGAGGCGGCTGTGGGGGTGAGCTGGCTGTCCCAGGGGGTTCCTGGCTGTCCCTCGATGTCCCTGGGGTGCCCTGGCTGTCACTTAGGTGTCCCTCGGGGTGCCCTGGCTGTCCCTAGGGTGCCCTGGCTGTCCCCTAGGTGTCCCTGGGGTGCCCTGACTGTCCCTAGGTGTCCCTGGGGGTACCCTGGCTGTCCCTGGAGGTGCCCTGCCTGTCCCCTAGGTGTCCCTGGGGGTGTCCTGCCTTGCCCTAGGTGTCCCTGGGGGTGCCCTGGCTGTCCCCTCCGTGTCCCTGGGGGTGCCCTGGGTGTCCCTGGGGTGCCCTGGCTGACCCCAAGGTGTCCCTTGGGGTGCCAAGAGTGTCCCTAGGAGGTCCCTGGCTGTCCCCTAGGGGTCTCTGGGGGTGCCCTGGCTGTCCCGTCAGTGTCCCTGGGGGTGCCCTGCCTGTCCCTTAGGTGTCCCTGGGTGTGCCCTGGCTGTCCCTAGGGTGCCCTGGCTGTCCCGTAGGTTTCCCTGGGCTGCCCTGGCTGTCCCTAGGGTGCCCTGGCTGTGCCCGAGGTGTCCCTGCGGTGCCATGGCTGTCCCCTCAGTGTCCCTGAGGGTGCCCTGGGTGTCCCTGGGTAGCCCTGGCTGTCCCCTAGGTGTCCCTGGGGGGGCCCTGGCTGTCCCCTTGGTGTCCCTGGGGGGGCCCTGGCTGTCCTTGGGGTGCCCTGGCTGTCCTTGGTGTCCCAGAGAGTGCCCTGGCTGTCCCGTACGTGTCCCTGGGCTGCCCTGGCTGTCCCTAGGGTGCCCTGGCTGTGCCCTAGGTGTCCCTGCGGTGCCATGGCTGTCCCCTCAGTGTCCCTGAGGGTGCACTGGGTGTCCCTGGCGTGCCCTGGCTGTCTCCTAGGTGTCCCTGGGAGTGCCCTGGGTGTCCCTGGGGTGCCCTGGCTGTCCCCTAAGTGTCCCTGGGGGGGCCCTGGCTGTCCCCTAGGCGTCCCTGGGGGTGCCCTGGCTGTCCCTGGGGTGCCCTGGCTGTCCCCTAGGTGTCCCTGGGGGTGCCCTGGCTGTCCCTGGGGTGCCCTGGCTGTCCCCTAGATGTCCCTGGAGGTCGCCTAGGTGTCCCTGGGGGTGCCCTCGCTGTCCCTGGGGTGCCCTGGCTGTCCCCTAGGTGTCCCTGGTTGTGCCCTGGTGTCCCTCGGGGTGCCCTGGCTGTCCCCTAGGTGTCCCTGGGGGTGCCGTTGGTGTGCCTGGGGTGCCCTGTCTGTCCTCTAGGTGTCCCTGAGGTTGCCTTGGGTGTCCCTGGGGTGCTCTGGATGTCCCCTTGGTGTCCCTGGGGGTTCCCTGGCTGTCCCCTTGGTGTCCCTAGGGTGCCCTGTCTGTGCCCTTGCTGTCCCTGGGGGTGCCCTGGCTGTCCCCTTGGTGTCCCTAGGGTGCCCTGTCTGTGCCCTTGGTGTCCCTGGGGGTGCCCTGGCTGTCCCTAGGGTGCCCTGGCTGTCCCCTAGGTGTCCCTGGGGGTGCCCTGCTGTCCCTCGGGGTGCCCTGGCTGTCCCCTAGGTGCCCCTGGGGGTGCCGTGTGTGTGCCTTGGGTGCCCTGTCTGTCCTCTAGGTGTCCCTGGGGTTGCCCTGGGTGTCCCTGGGGACGCCCTGGCTGTCCGCTAGGTGTCCCTGGGGGTGCCCTGGGTGTCCCTGGGGGGCCCTGGCTGTCCCCTTGGGGTCTCTGGGGGTGCCCTGCCTGTCCCCTAGGTGTCCCTGGGGGTGCCCTGACTGTCCCCTTGGTGTCCCTAGGGTGCCCTCTCTGTGCCCTTGGGGTGCCCTGGCTGTCCCTAGGGTTCCCTGGCTGTGCTCTTGGTGTCCCTGGGGGTGCCCTGGCTGTCCCTAGGGTGCCCTGGCTGTCCCCTAGGTGTCCCTGGGGGTGCCATGGCTGTCCCCTCGTTGTCCCTGGGGGTACCCTGCGTGTCCCCTAGGTGTCCTTGGGGGTGCCCTGGCTTTCCCCTCGGTGTCCCTGGGGGTGCCCTGTCTGTCCCCTTGGTGTCCCAGGGTTGCCCTGGTTGTCCCTGGGGTGCCCTGGCTGTCCCCTAGGTGTCCCTGGGGGTGCCCTGGCTGTCCCCTTGGTGTCCCTGGGGTGCCCTGGCTGTCCCCTTGGTGTCCCTGGGGGAGCCCTGGGTGTCCCTGGGGTGCCCTGGGGGTGCCCTGCCTGTTCCCTAGGTGTCCCTGGGGGTGCCATGCCTGTCCCCTAGGTGTCCCTGGGTGTGCCCTGGCTGTCCCTAGGGTTCCCTGGCTCTCCCCTTGGTGTCCCTAGGGTGCCCTGTCCGTGCCCTTGGTGTCCCTGGGGGTGCCCTGGCTGTCCCCTTGGTGTCCATAGGGTGCCCTGTCTGTGCCCTTGGTGTCCCTGGGGGTGCCCTGGCTGTCCCTAGGGTGCCCTGGCTGTCCCCAAGGTGTCTCTGGGGGTGCCATGGCTGTCCCCTCGTTGTCCCTGGGGGTACCCTGCGTGTCCCCTAGGTGTCCTTGGGGGTGCCCTGGCTGTGCCCTACGTGTCGCTGGGGTGCCCTGGCTGTTCCCTAGGAGGCCCAGAGGGTGCCCTGGCTGTCCCTAGGGTGCCCTGCCAGTCCTTTACGTGTCCCTGGGGGTGCCATGCCTGTCCCCTAGGTGTCCCTGGGGGTGCCCTGCCTGTCCCCAGGGTGCCCTGGCTGTGCCCTCGGTGTCTCTGGGGGTGCCCTGGCTGTCCCTAGGGTGCCATGGCTGTCCCTAGGGTGCCCTGGCTGTCCCCTCAGTGTCCCTGGGGGTGCCCTGGGTGTCCCTGGGTAGCCCTGGCTGTCCCCTAGGTGTCCCTGGGGGGCCCCTGGCTGTCCCCTTGGTGTCCCTGGGGGGGCCCTGGCTGTCCTTGGGGTGCCCTGGCTGTCCTTGGTGTCCCAGAGGGTGCCCTGGCTGTCCCGTAGGTGTCCCTGGGCTGCCCTGGCTGTCCCTAGGGTGCCCTGGCTGTGCCCTAGGTGTCCCTGCGGTGCCATGGCTGTCCCCTCAGTGTCCCTGAGGGTGCCCTGGGTGTCCCTGGGTAGCCCTGGCTGTCCCCTAGGTGTCCCTGGGGGGGCCCTGGCTGTCCCCTTGGTGTCCCTGGGGGGGCCCTGGCTGTCCTTGGGGTGCCCTGGCTGTCCTTGGTGTCCCAGAGAGTGCCCTGGCTGTCCCGTACGTGTCCCTGGGCTGCCCTGGCTGTCCCTAGGGTGCCCTGGCTGTGCCCTAGGTGTCCCTGCGGTGCCATGGCTGTCCCCTCAGTGTCCCTGAGGGTGCACTGGGTGTCCCTGGCGTGCCCTGGCTGTCTCCTAGGTGTCCCTGGGGGTGCCATGGCTGTTCTCTAGGTGTCCCTGGGGTGCCCTGGGTGTCCCTGGCGTGCCCTGGCTGTCTCCTAGGTGTCCCTGGGAGTGCCCTGGGTGTCCCTGGGGTGCCCTGGCTGTCCCCTAAGTGTCCCTGGGGGTGCCCTGCTGTCCCTCGGGGTGCCCTGGCTGTCCCCTAGGTGCCCCTGGGGGTGCCGTGTGTGTGCCTTGGGTGCCCTGTCTGTCCTCTAGGTGTCCCTGGGGTTGCCCTGGGTGTCCCTGGGGACGCCCTGGCTGTCCGCTAGGTGTCCCTGGGGGTGCCCTGGGTGTCCCTGGGGGGCCCTGGCTGTCCCCTTGGGGTCTCTGGGGGTGCCCTGCCTGTCCCCTAGGTGTCCCTGGGGGTGCCCTGACTGTCCCCTTGGTGTCCCTAGGGTGCCCTCTCTGTGCCCTTGGGGTGCCCTGGCTGTCCCTAGGGTTCCCTGGCTGTGCTCTTGGTGTCCCTGGGGGTGCCCTGGCTGTCCCTAGGGTGCCCTGGCTGTCCCCTAGGTGTCCCTGGGGGTGCCATGGCTGTCCCCTCGTTGTCCCTGGGGGTACCCTGCGTGTCCCCTAGGTGTCCTTGGGGGTGCCCTGGCTTTCCCCTCGGTGTCCCTGGGGGTGCCCTGTCTGTCCCCTTGGTGTCCCAGGGTTGCCCTGGTTGTCCCTGGGGTGCCCTGGCTGTCCCCTAGGTGTCCCTGGGGGTGCCCTGGCTGTCCCCTTGGTGTCCCTGGGGTGCCCTGGCTGTCCCCTTGGTGTCCCTGGGGGAGCCCTGGGTGTCCCTGGGGTGCCCTGGGGGTGCCCTGCCTGTTCCCTAGGTGTCCCTGGGGGTGCCATGCCTGTCCCCTAGGTGTCCCTGGGTGTGCCCTGGCTGTCCCTAGGGTTCCCTGGCTCTCCCCTTGGTGTCCCTAGGGTGCCCTGTCCGTGCCCTTGGTGTCCCTGGGGGTGCCCTGGCTGTCCCCTTGGTGTCCATAGGGTGCCCTGTCTGTGCCCTTGGTGTCCCTGGGGGTGCCCTGGCTGTCCCTAGGGTGCCCTGGCTGTCCCCAAGGTGTCTCTGGGGGTGCCATGGCTGTCCCCTCGTTGTCCCTGGGGGTACCCTGCGTGTCCCCTAGGTGTCCTTGGGGGTGCCCTGGCTGTGCCCTACGTGTCGCTGGGGTGCCCTGGCTGTTCCCTAGGAGGCCCAGAGGGTGCCCTGGCTGTCCCTAGGGTGCCCTGCCAGTCCTTTACGTGTCCCTGGGGGTGCCATGCCTGTCCCCTAGGTGTCCCTGGGGGTGCCCTGCCTGTCCCCAGGGTGCCCTGGCTGTGCCCTCGGTGTCTCTGGGGGTGCCCTGGCTGTCCCTAGGGTGCCATGGCTGTCCCTAGGGTGCCCTGGCTGTCCCCTCAGTGTCCCTGGGGGTGCCCTGGGTGTCCCTGGGTAGCCCTGGCTGTCCCCTAGGTGTCCCTGGGGGGCCCCTGGCTGTCCCCTTGGTGTCCCTGGGGGGGCCCTGGCTGTCCTTGGGGTGCCCTGGCTGTCCTTGGTGTCCCAGAGGGTGCCCTGGCTGTCCCGTAGGTGTCCCTGGGCTGCCCTGGCTGTCCCTAGGGTGCCCTGGCTGTGCCCTAGGTGTCCCTGCGGTGCCATGGCTGTCCCCTCAGTGTCCCTGAGGGTGCCCTGGGTGTCCCTGGGTAGCCCTGGCTGTCCCCTAGGTGTCCCTGGGGGGGCCCTGGCTGTCCCCTTGGTGTCCCTGGGGGGGCCCTGGCTGTCCTTGGGGTGCCCTGGCTGTCCTTGGTGTCCCAGAGAGTGCCCTGGCTGTCCCGTACGTGTCCCTGGGCTGCCCTGGCTGTCCCTAGGGTGCCCTGGCTGTGCCCTAGGTGTCCCTGCGGTGCCATGGCTGTCCCCTCAGTGTCCCTGAGGGTGCACTGGGTGTCCCTGGCGTGCCCTGGCTGTCTCCTAGGTGTCCCTGGGGGTGCCATGGCTGTTCTCTAGGTGTCCCTGGGGTGCCCTGGGTGTCCCTGGCGTGCCCTGGCTGTCTCCTAGGTGTCCCTGGGAGTGCCCTGGGTGTCCCTGGGGTGCCCTGGCTGTCCCCTAAGTGTCCCTGGGGGGGCCCTGGCTGTCCCCTAGGCGTCCCTGGGGGTGCCCTGGCTGTCCCTGGGGTGCCCTGGCTGTCCCCTAGGTGTCCCTGGGTGTGCCCTGGCTGTCCCTGGGGTGCCCTGGCTGTCCCCTAGATGTCCCTGGAGGTCGCCTAGGTGTCCCTGGGGGTGCCCTCGCTGTCCCTGGGGTGCCCTGGCTGTCCCCTAGGTGTCCCTGGTTGTGCCCTGGTGTCCCTCGGGGTGCCCTGGCTGTCCCCTAGGTGTCCCTGGGGGTGCCGTTGGTGTGCCTGGGGTGCCCTGTCTGTCCTCTAGGTGTCCCTGGGGTTGCCTTGGGTGTCCCTGGGGTGCTCTGGATGTCCCCTTGGTGTCCCTGGGGGTTCCCTGGCTGTCCCCTTGGTGTCCCTAGGGTGCCCTGTCTGTGCCCTTGCTGTCCCTGGGGGTGCCCTGGCTGTCCCCTTGGTGTCCCTAGGGTGCCCTGTCTGTGCCCTTGGTGTCCCTGGGGGTGCCCTGGCTGTCCCTAGGGTGCCCTGGCTGTCCCCTAGGTGTCCCTGGGGGTGCCCTGCTGTCCCTCGGGGTGCCCTGGCTGTCCCCTAGGTGCCCCTGGGGGTGCCGTGGGTGTGCCTGGGGTGCCCTGTCTGTCCTCTAGGTGTCCCTGGGGTTGCCCTGGGTGTCCCTGGGGACGCCCTGGCTGTCCGCTAGGTGTCCCTGGGAGTGCCCTGGGTGTCCCTGGGGGGCCCTGGCTGTCCCCTTGGGGTCTCTGGGGGTGCCCTGCCTGTCCCCTAGGTGTCCCTGGGGGTGCCCTGACTGTCCCCTTGGTGTCCCTAGGGTGCCCTCTCTGTGCCCTTGGTGTCCCTTGGGGTGCCCTGGCTGTCCCTAGGGTTCCCTGGCTGTGCCCTTGGTGTCCCTGGGGGTGCCCTGGCTGTCCCTAGGGTGCCCTGGCTGTCCCCTAGGTGTCCCTGGGGGTGCCATGGCTGTCCCCTCGTTGTCCCTGGGGGTACCCTGCGTGTCCCCTAGGTGTCCTTGGGGGTGCCCTGGCTTTCCCCTCGGTGTCCCTGGGGGTGCCCTGTCTGTCCCCTTGGTGTCCCAGGGTTGCCCTGGTTGTCCCTGGGGTGCCCTGGCTGTCCCCTAGGTGTCCCTGGGGGTGCCCTGGCTGTCCCCTTGGTGTCCCTGGGGTGCCCTGGCTGTCCCCTTGGTGTCCCTGGGGGAGCCCTGGGTGTCCCTGGGGTGCCCTGGGGGTGCCCTGCCTGTTCCCTAGGTGTCCCTGGGGGTGCCATGCCTGTCCCCTAGGTGTCCCTGGGTGTGCCCTGGCTGTTCCTAGGGTTCCCTGGCTCTCCCCTTGGTGTCCCTAGGGTGCCCTGTCCGTGCCCTTGGTGTCCCTGGGGGTGCCCTGGCTGTCCCCTTGGTGTCCATAGGGTGCCCTGTCTGTGCCCTTGGTGTCCCTGGGGGTGCCCTGGCTGTCCCTAGGGTGCCCTGGCTGTCCCCAAGGTGTCCCTGGGGGTGCCATGGCTGTCCCCTCGTTGTCCCTGGGGGTACCCTGCGTGTCCCCTAGGTGTCCTTGGGGGTGCCCTGGCTGTGCCCTACGTGTCGCTGGGGTGCCCTGGCTGTTTCGCTAGGAGGCCCAGAGGGTGCCCTGGCTGTCCCTAGGGTGCCCTGCCTGTCCTTTACGTGTCCCTGGGGGTGCCATGCCTGTCCCCTAGGTGTCCCTGGGGGTGCCCTGCCTGTCCCCAGGGTGCCCTGGCTGTGCCCTCGGTGTCTCTGGGGGTGCCCTGGCTGTCCCTAGGGTTCCCTGCCTGCCCCCTCGGTGTCCCTGGGGGTGCCATGTCTGTCCCTATGGTGCCCTGTCTGTCCCCTAGGGGTCTGTGGGGGTGCCCTGCCTGTCCCCTAGGTGTCCCTGGGGGTACCCTCCCTGTCCCTCGGGGGGCCCTGGCTGTCCCCTAGGTGTCCCTGGGGGCGCCCAGGGTGTCCCTGGGGTGCCCTGGCTGTCCCCTAAGTGTCCCTGGGGGTGCCCTGGGTGTCCCTGGGGTGCCCTGGCTGTCCCCTACGTGTCCCTGGGGGTGCCCTGGGTGTCCCTGGGGGTGCCCTTGCTGTCCCCTAGGTGTCCCTGGGGCTGCCCTGGCTGTCCCCTAGGTGTCCCTGGGGTGCCCTGGCTGTCCCCTAGGTGTCCCTGTGGGTGCCCTGGCTGTCCTTGGGGTGCTCTGGCTGTCCCCTTGGTGTCCCTGGGGGTGCCCTGGGTGTCCCTGAGGTGCACTGGGGGTGCCCTGCCTGTCCCCTAGCTGTCCCTGGGGGGGCCCTGGGTGTCCCTGGGGGTGCCCTGGCTGTCACCTAAATGTCCCTGGGGGTGCCCTGGGTGTCCCTGGGGGTGCCCTGGCTGTCCCCTACGTGTCCCTGGCGGTTCCTGGCCTGTCCCCTAGGTGTCCCTGGGGGTTCCCTGGGTGTCCCTGGAGTGCCCTGGCTGTCACCTAAATGTCCCTGGGGGTGCCCTGGGTGTCCCTGGAGTGCCCTAGCTGTCCCCTAAATGTCCCTGGGGCTGCCCTGGCTGTCCCCTAGGTGTCCCTGGGGGTGTCCGGCCTTCCCCTAGGTGTCCCTGGGGGTGCCCTGGCTTTCCCCTCGGTGTCCCTGGGGGTGCCCTGTCTGTCCCCTTGGTGTCCCAGGGGGTGCCCTTGGTGTCCCTGGGGTGCCCTTGGTTTCCCCTTGGTGTCCCTGGGGGAGCCCTGGGTGTCCCTGGGGTGCCCTGGGGGTGCCGTGCCTGTCCCCTAGGTGTCCCTGGGGGTGCCATGCCTGTCCCCTAGGTGTCCCTGGGTGTGCCCTGGCTGTCCCTAGGGTGCCCTGGCTGTCCCCTAGGTGTCCCTGGGGGTGACCTGCCTGTCCCCTAGGTGTCCCTGGGGGTGCCCTGGCTGTCCCCAGGGTGCCCTGGCTGTGCCCTCGGTGTCTCTGGGGGTGCCCAGGCTGTCCCCTCGGTGTCCCTGGGGGTGCCCGGGCTGTCCCTAGTGTGCCGTGGCTGTCCCCTAGGTGTCCCTGGGGGTACCCTGTGTGTGCCTGGGGTGCCCTGGCTGTCCCCTAGGTGTCCCTGGGGGTGACCTGGGTGTCCCTGGGGATGCCCTGGCTGTCCTCTAGGTGTCCCTGGGGATGCCCTGGCTGTCCCCTAGGTGTCCCTGGGTGTCCCTGGGGTGCCGTGGGGGTGCCCTGCCTGTCCTCTAGGTGTCCTTGGGGGTGCCCTGGCTGTCCCCTAGGTTTCCCTGGGGGTGCCCTGGCTGTCCCCTAGGTGTCCCTGGGGGTGCCCTGGGTGTCCCTGGAGTGCCCTGGCAGTCCCCTAAATGTCCCTGGGAGTGCCCTGGCTCTCCCCTCGGTGTCCCTGGGGGTGCCCTGCCTCTCCCCTAGGTGTCCCTGGGGGTGCCCTGGCTGTCTTTAGGGTGCCCTGGCTGTCCCCTAGGTGTCCCTGGGTGTGCCCTGCCTGTCCCCTAGGTGTCGTTCGGGGTGCCATGGGTGTCCCTGGGGTGCCCTGCCTGTCCCCTAGGTGTCCTTGGGGGTGCCCTGGGTGTCCCCTAGGTGTCCCTGGGTGTGCCCTGCCTGTCCCCTTGGTGTCGTTCGGGGTGCCCTGGGTGTCCCTGGGGTGCCCTGGCTGTCCCCTAGGGGTCTCTGGGAGTGCCCTGGCTGTCCCCTAGGTGTCCCTGGGGGTGCCCTGGGTGTCCCTGGAGTGCCCTGGCAGTCCCCTAAATGTCCCTGGGAGTGCCCTGGCTTTCCCCTCGGTGTCCCTGGGGGTGCCCTGGGTGTCCCTGGGGGGGCGCTGGCTATCCCCTAGGTGTCCCTGGGGGGGCCCTGGCTGTCCCCTACGTGTCCGTGGAGCTGCCCTGGGTGTCCCTGAGGTGCCCTGGGGGTGCCCAGGCTGACCCTGCAGTGCCCTGGCTGTCCCCTAGGTGTCCCTGGGGGTTCCCCTGGCTGTCCCCTAGGTGTCCCTGGGGGTGCCCTGGCTGTCCCTATGGTGCCCTGGGGGTGCCCTGGCTGTTTCTGGAGTGCCCTGGCTGTCCCCTCGGTGTCCCTGGGGGTGCCCTGACTGTCCTTGGGGTGCCCAGGGGGTGCCCTGGCTGTCCCCAAGGTGTCCCTGGGGTTGCCTTCCCTGTCAGCTAGGTGTCCCTGGGGTGCCCTGGCTGTCCCCTCGGTTTCCCTGGGGGTGCCCAGGGTGTCCCTGGGAGTGCCCTGGCTGTCCCCTTGGTGTCCCTTGGTGTCCCTGGGGGTGCCCTGGCTGTTCCTAGGGTGCCCTGGCTGTGCCCTTGGTGTCCCTGGGGGTGCCCTGGCTGTCCCTAGGGTGCCCTGGCTGTGCCCTTGGTGTCCCTGGGGGTGCCCTGGCTGTCCGTAGGGTGCCCTGGCTGTGCCCTAGGTGTCCCTGGAGTGCCCTGGCTGTCCCTGGGTGTGCCATGGCTGTCCCCTCGTTGTCCCTGGGGGTACCCTGCGTGTCCCCTAGGTGTCCTTGGGGGTGCCCTGGCTGTCCCCTACGTGTCCCTTGGGTGACCTGGCTGTTCCCTAGGTGGCCCAGGGGGTGCCCTGGCTGTCCCTAGGGTGCCCTGGCTGTCCCTAGGTGTCCCTGAGGGGTGCCCTGGCTGTCCCTAGGGTTCCCTGCCTGCCCCCTCGGTGTCCCTGGGGGTGCCATGTCTGTCCCTATGGTGCCCTGTCTGTCCCCTAGGGGTCTGTGGGGGTGCCCTGCCTGTCCCCTAGGTGTCCCTGGGGGTGCCCTCCCTGTCCCTCGGGGGCCCTGGCTGTCCCCTAGGTGTCCCTGGGGGCGCCCAGGGTGTCCCTGGGGTGCCCTGGCTGTCCCCTAAGTGTCCCTGGGGGTGCCCTGGGTGTCCCTGGGGTGCCCTGGCTGTCCCCTACGTGTCCCTGGGGGTGCCCTGGGTGTCCCTGGGGGTGCCCTTGCTGTCCCCTAGGTGTCCCTGGGGCTGCCCTGGCTGTCCCCTAGGTGTCCCTGGGTGCCCTGGCTGTCCCCTAGGTGTCCCTGTGGGTGCCCTGGCTGTCCTTGGGGTGCTCTGGCTGTCCCCTTGGTGTCCCTGGGGGTGCCCTGGGTGTCCCTGAGGTGCACTGGGGGTGCCCTGCCTGTCCCCTAGCTGTCCCTGGGGGGGCCCTGGGTGTCCCTGGGGGTGCCCTGGCTGTCACCTAAATGTCCCTGGGGGTGCCCTGGGTGTCCCTGGGGGTGCCCTGGCTGTCCCCTACGTGTCCCTGGCGGTTCCTGGCCTGTCCCCTAGGTGTCCCTGGGGGTTCCCTGGGTGTCCCTGGAGTGCCCTGGCTGTCACCTAAATGTCCCTGGGGTGCCCTGGGTGTCCCTGGAGTGCCCTAGCTGTCCCCTAAATGTCCCTGGGGCTGCCCTGGCTGTCCCCTAGGTGTCCCTGGGGGTGTCCGGCCTTCCCCTAGGTGTCCCTGGGGTGCCCTGGCTTTCCCCTCGGTGTCCCTGGGGGTGCCCTGTCTGTCCCCTTGGTGTCCCAGGGGGTGCCCTTGGTGTCCCTGGGGTGCCCTTGGTTTCCCCTTGGTGTCCCTGGGGGAGCCCTGGGTGTCCCTGGGGTGCCCTGGGGGTGCCGTGCCTGTCCCCTAGGTGTCCCTGGGGGTGCCATGCCTGTCCCCTAGGTGTCCCTGGGTGTGCCCTGGCTGTCCCTAGGGTGCCCTGGCTGTCCCCTAGGTGTCCCTGGGGGTGACCTGCCTGTCCCCTAGGTGTCCCTGGGGGTGCCCTGGCTGTCCCCAGGGTGCCCTGGCTGTGCCCTCGGTGGTCTCTGGGGGTGCCCAGGCTGTCCCCTCGGTGTCCCTGGGGGTGCCCGGGCTGTCCCTAGTGTGCCGTGGCTGTCCCCTAGGTGTCCCTGGGGGTACCCTGTGTGTGCCTGGGGTGCCCTGGCTGTCCCCTAGGTGTCCCTGGGGGTGACCTGGGTGTCCCTGGGGATGCCCTGGCTGTCCTCTAGGTGTCCCTGGGGATGCCCTGGCTGTCCCCTAGGTGTCCCTGGGTGTCCCTGGGGTGCCGTGGGGGTGCCCTGCCTGTCCTCTAGGTGTCCTTGGGGGTGCCCTGGCTGTCCCCTAGGTTTCCCTGGGGGTGCCCTGGCTGTCCCCTAGGTGTCCCTGGGGGTGCCCTGGGTGTCCCTGGAGTGCCCTGGCAGTCCCCTAAATGTCCCTGGGAGTGCCCTGGCTCTCCCCTCGGTGTCCCCTGGGGGTGCCCTGCCTCTCCCCTAGGTGTCCCTGGGGGTGCCCTGGCTGTCTTTAGGGTGCCCTGGCTGTCCCCTAGGTGTCCCTGGGTGTGCCCTGCCTGTCCCCTAGGTGTCGTTCGGGGTGCCATGGGTGTCCCTGGGGTGCCCTGCCTGTCCCCTAGGTGTCCTTGGGGGTGCCCTGGGTGTCCCCTAGGTGTCCCTGGGTGTGCCCTGCCTGTCCCCTTGGTGTCGTTCGGGGTGCCCTGGGTGTCCCTGGGGTGCCCTGGCTGTCCCCTAGGGGTCTCTGGGAGTGCCCTGGCTGTCCCCTAGGTGTCCCTGGGGGTGCCCTGGGTGTCCCTGGAGTGCCCTGGCAGTCCCCTAAATGTCCCTGGGAGTGCCCTGGCTTTCCCCTCGGTGTCCCTGGGGTGCCCTGGGTGTCCCTGGGGGGGCGCTGGCTATCCCCTAGGTGTCCCTGGGGGGGCCCTGGCTGTCCCCTACGTGTCCGTGGAGCTGCCCTGGGTGTCCCCACTGAGGTGCCCTGGGGGTGCCCAGGCTGACCCTGCAGTGCCCTGGCTGTCCCCTAGGTGTCCCTGGGGGTTCCCCTGGCTGTCCCCTAGGTGTCCCTGGGGGTGCCCTGGCTGTCCCTATGGTGCCCTGGGGTGCCCTGGCTGTTTCTGGAGTGCCCTGGCTGTCCCCTCGGTGTCCCTGGGGGTGCCCTGACTGTCCTTGGGGTGCCCAGGGGGTGCCCTGGCTGTCCCCAAGGTGTCCCTGGGGTTGCCTTCCCTGTCAGCTAGGTGTCCCTGGGGTGCCCTGGCTGTCCCCTCGGTTTCCCTGGGGGGTGCCCAGGGTGTCCCTGGGAGTGCCCTGGCTGTCCCCTTGGTGTCCCTGGGGGTGCCCTGGCTGTAACCTTCCTGTCTTGGGGGTGCCCTGGCTGTCCTAGGGTGCCCTGGCTGTCCCCTAGGTGTCCCTGGGGGTGCCCAGGGTGTCCCTAGGGTGCCCTGGCTGTCCCCTACGTGTCCCTGGGGGGCCCAGTGTGTCCCTGGGGGTGCCTTGGCTGTCCCCTAGGTGTCCCTGGGGGTGCCCTGGCTGTCCCCTAGGTGTCCCTGGGGGTGCCCTGGCTGTCCTTGGGGTGCTCTGGCTGTCCCCTAGCTGTCCCTGGGGGTGCCCTGGCTGTCCCTGGGGTGCCATGGCTGTCCTCTCCGTGTCCCTGGGGGTACCCTGGGTGTCCCTGGGGTGCCCTGGGGGCGCCCTGCCTGTCCTCTAGGTGTCCCTGGGGGTGCCCTGGGTGCCCCTGGGGTTCCCTGCTGTCCCGTACGTGTCCCTGGAATTCCCTGAATGTCCCCTAGGTGTCCCTGGGGGTGCCCAGTGTGTCCCTGGGGTTCCCTTGCTGTCCCGTAGGTGTCCCTGGGGGTGCCCTGGGTGTCCCTGGGGTACCCTGGCTGTCCCCTAGGTTTCCCTGGGGGTGCCCTGGCTGTCCCCTTGGTGTCCCTGGGGTGCCCTGGCTGTCCCCTAGGTGTCCCTGGGGGTGCCCTGTTTGTCCTTGGGGTGCTCGGGCTGTCCCCTAGCTGTCCCTGGGGGTGCCCTGGGTATCCCTGGGGTGCCCTGGGGGTGCCCTGCCTGTCCTCTGGGTGTCCCTGGGGGTGCCATGGCTGTCCCCTAGGTGTCCCTCGGGGTGCCCTGGCTGTCCCCTAGGCGGCCCTTGGGGTGCCCTGGGTGTCCCTGGGGTGCCCTGGCTTTCTCCTAGGTGTCCCTTGGGGTGCCCTGGGTGTCCCTGAGGGTGCCCTGGCTGTGCCCTTGGTGTCCCTGCGTGTCCCCTAGGTGTCCTTCGGGGTGCCCTGGCTGTCCCTAGGGTGGCATGGCTGTGCCCTCGGTGTCCCTGGGGGTGCCCTGGCTGTCCCTAGGGTACCCTGGCTGTCCCCTAGGTGTCCCTGGGGGTGCCCTGGGTGTGCCTGGGGTGCCCTGGCTGTCCCCTAGGTGTCCCTGGGGGTGCCCTGGCTGTCCCCTAAGTGTCCCTGGGGGTGCCCTGGGTGTCCCTGGGGTGCCCTGGCTGTCCCCTAGGTGTCCCTGGGGGGGCCCTGGCTGTCCCCTAGGTGTCCCTGGGGGTGCCCTGGGTGTCCCTGGGTGTGCTCTGGAGGTCCCCTAGGTGTCCCTGGTGGTGCCCTGGCTGTCCCTGGGGTGCCCTGGCTGTCCCCAAGTTGTCCCTGGCGGTGCCCTGCCTGTCCTCTCGGTGTCTCTGGGGGTGCCCTGGCTGTCCCCTAAGTGTCCCTGGGCGTGCCCTGGGTGTCCCTGGGGTGCCCTGGCTTTCCCCTCGGTGTCCCTGGGGGTGCCCTGCCTGTCCCCTAGCTGTCCCTGGGGGGGCCCTGGCTGTCCCCTAGCTGTCCCTGGGGGGGCCCTGGCTGTCCCCTAGGTGTCCCTGGGGGTGCCCTGCCTGTCCCCTAGGTGTCCCTGGGGGTGCCCTGGCTGTCCCCTTGGTGTCCCTAGGGTGCCCTGTCTGTGCCCTTGGTGTCCCTGGGGGTGCCCTGGCTGTTCCTAGGGTGCCCTGGCTGTGCCCTTGGTGTCCCTGGGGGTGCCCTGGCTGTCCCTAGGGTGCCCTGGCTGTGCCCTTGGTGTCCCTGGGGGTGCCCTGGCTGTCCGTAGGGTGCCCTGGCTGTGCCCTAGGTGTCCCTGGGAGTGCCCTGGCTGTCCCTGGGTGTGCCATGGCTGTCCCCTCGTTGTCCCTGGGGGTACCCTGCGTGTCCCCTAGGTGTCCTTGGGGGTGCCCTGGCTGTCCCCTACGTGTCCCTTGGGTGACCTGGCTGTTCCCTAGGTGGCCCAGGGGGTGCCCTGGCTGTCCCTAGGGTGCCCTGGCTGTCCCCTAGGTGTCCCTGAGGGGTGCCCTGGGTGTCCCTGGGGGTGCCCAGGCTGTACCCTAGGTGTCCCTGGGGGTGCCCAGGGTGTCCCTGGGATGCCTTGGAGGTCCCCAAGGTGTCCCTGGGGTGCCCTGGCTGTCCCCTCGGAGTCCCTGGGGGTGCCCAGGGTGTTCCTGGGGTGCCCTGGCTGTCCCCTACGTGTCCCTGGGGGTGCCCTGGCTGTCCCGGGGGTGCCATGGCTGTCCTCTACGTGTCCCGGGGGTTGCCCTGGCTGTCCCCAGGGTGCCCTGGCCTGTGCCCTCGGTGTCCCTGAGGGAGCCCTGGCCGTCCCTAGGGTGCCCTGGCTTTCCCCTAGGTGTCCCTGGGGGTGCCTTGGTGTCCCTCGGGGTGCCCTGGCTGTCCCCTAAGTGTCCCTGGGGGCGCCCAGGGTGTCCCTGGGGTGCCCTGGCTGTCCCCTACGTGTCCCTGGGGGTGCCCAGGGTGTCCCTGGGGGCGCCCTTGCTGTCCCCTAGGTGTCCCTGGGGGTGTCCTGGTGTCCCTCGGGGTGCCCTGGCTGTCCCCTAAGGGTCTCTGGGGGTGCCCAGGGTGTCCCTGGGGATGCCTTGGAGGTCCCCTAGGTGTCCCTGGGGTGCCCTGGCTGTCCCCTACGTGTCCCTGGGGGTGCCCAGGGTGTCCCTTAGGTGTCCCTAGGGTTCCCTGGCTGTCCCGTAGGTGTCCCTGGGGGTGCCCTGGCTGTCCCTGGGGTGCTCTGGATGTCCCCTTGGGGTCTCTGGGGGTGCCCTGCCTGTCCCCTACGTGTCCCTGGGGTGCCCTGGCTGTCCCCTAGGTGTCCATGGGGGGTCCCCTTGGTGTCCCTGGGGGTGCCCAGGGTGTCCCTTAGGTGTCCCTAGGGTTCCCTGGCTGTCCCGTAGGTGTCCCTGGGGGTGCCCTGGTGTCCCTCGGGGTGCCCTGGCTGTCCCCTACGTGTCCCTGGGGGTGCCCAGGGTGTCCCTTGGGATGCCTTGGAGGTCCCCTACGTGTCCCTGGGGTGCCCTGGCTGTCCCCTCGGTGTCCCTGGGGGTGCCCAGGGTGTCCCTGGGGGTGCCCTTGCTGTCCCGTAGGTGTCCCTGGGGGTGCCCTGGGTGTCCCTGGGGTGCCCTGGCTGTCCTTGGGGTGCTCTGGCTTTCCCCTTGGTGTCCCTGGGGGTGCCCTGTCTTTCCCCTAGCTGTCCCTGGGGGTGCCCTGGCTGTCCCTGGGGTTCCATGGCTGTCCTCTACGTGTCTCTAGGGGTGCTCTGGGTGTCCCCTCGGTGTCCCTGGGGGTACCCTGCCTTTCCCCTAGGTGTCCTTGGGGGTGCCCTGGATGTCCCCTAGGTGTCCCTGGGGGTGCCCTGCCTGTGCCCTAGGTGTCCCTGGGGGTGCCCTGGCTGTCCCTAGGGTGCCCTGGCTGGTTCCTAGGTGTCCCTGGGGGTGCCCTGGGTGTCCCTGGGGTGCCCTGGCTGTCCCCTAGGTGTCCCTGAGGGTGCTCTGGTTGTCCCCTAGGTGTCCCTGGGGGTTCCCTGCCTGTCCCCTAGGTGTCCCTGGGGGTTCCGTGGGTGTCCCTGGGGGTTCCTTGGCTGTCCCCTAGGTGTCCCTGGGGGTGCCCTGGGTGTCCCTGGAGTGCCCTTGCTATCCCCTAAATGTCCCTGGGGGTGCCCTGGCTGTCCCGTAGGTGTCCCTGGGGGTGCCCTGCCTGTCCCCTTGGTGTCCCAGGGGGTGCCCTGGGTGTCCCTGGTGTGCCCTGGCTGTCCCTAGGGTGTCCTGACTGTCCCCAAGGTGTCCCTGTGGGTGCCCAGAGTGTCCCTGGGAGTGCCCTGGCTGTACCCTAGGGGTCTCTGGGGGTGCCCTGGCTGTCCCCTCGGTGTCCCTGGGGGTGCCCTGCCTGTCCCCTAGGTGTCCCTGGGGGGTCCTGGCTGTCCCCTAGGTGTCCCTGGGGGTGCTCTGGGTGTCCCTGGGGGTGCCCTGGCTGTCCCCTTGGTGTCCCTGGGGGTGCCCTGACTGTCCTTGGGGTGCCCAGGGGGTGCCCTGGCTGTGCCCTTGGTGTCCTTGGGGGTGCCCAGGCTGTCCCTAGGGTGTCCTGGCTGTCCCCTAGGTGTCCCTGGGGGTGCCCTGGCAGTCCCTGGCGTGCCCTGGCTGTCCCCTAGGTGTCCCTGGGGGTGCCCTGGCTGTCCCCTAGGTGTCCCTGGGGGTGCCCTGGCTGTCCCCTAGGTGTCCCTGGGGGTGCCCTGCCTCTCCCCTAGGTGTCCCTGCGGGTGCCCTGGCTGTCCCCTAGGTGTCCCTGGGGGTGCCCTGGGTGTCCCTGGGGGTGCCCTGGCTGTCCCCTCGGTTTCCCTGGGGGTGCCCAGGGTGTCCCTGGGAGTGCCCTGGCTGTCCCCTTGGTGTCCCTGGGGGTGCCCTGGCTGTAACCTTCCTGTCTTGGGGGTGCCCTGGCTGTCCCTAGGGTGCCCTGGCTGTCCCCTAGGTGTCCCTGGGGGTGCCCAGGGTGTCCCTAGGGTGCCCTGGCTGTCCCCTACGTGTCCCTGGGGGGCCCAGTGTGTCCCTGGGGTTCCCTGGCTGTTCCCTAGGTGTCCCTGGGTGTGCCCTGGCTGTCCCCTAGGTGTCCCTGGGGGTGCCCTGGCTGTCCTTGGGGTGCTCTGGCTGTCCCCTAGCTGTCCCTGGGGGTGCCCTGGCTGTCCCTGGGGTGCCATGGCTGTCCTCTCCGTGTCCCTGGGGGTACCCTGGGTGTCCCTGGGGTGCCCTGGGGGCGCCCTGCCTATCCTCTAGTTGTCCCTGGGGGGGCCCTGTCTGTCCCCTCGGTGTCCCTGGGGGTGCCCGGCCTGTCCTCTAGGTGTCCCTGGGGGTGCCCTGGGTGAACCTGGGGTTCCCTGGCTGTCCCGTACGTGTCCCTGGAATTCCCTGAATGTCCCCTAGGTGTCCCTGGGGGTGCCCAGTGTGTCCCTGGGGTTCCCTTGCTGTCCCGTAGGTGTCCCTGGGGGTGCCCTGGGTGTCCCTGGGGTACCCTGGCTGTCCCCTAGGTTTCCCTGGGGGTGCCCTGGCTGTCCCCTTGGTGTCCCTGGGGTGCCCTGGCTGTCCCCTAGGTGTCCCTGGGGGTGCCCTGTTTGTCCTTGGGGTGCTCGGGCTGTCCCCTAGCTGTCCCTGGGGGTGCCCTGGGTATCCCTGGGGTGCCCTGGGGGTGCCCTGCCTGTCCTCTAGGTGTCCCTGGGGGTGCCATGGCTGTCCCCTAGGTGTCCCTGGGGGTGCCCTGGCTGTCCCTAGGGTGCCCTGGCTGTGCCCTTGGTGTCCCTGGGGGTGCCCTGGCTGTCCGTAGGGTGCCCTGGCTGTGCCCTTGGTGTCCCTGGAGTGCCCTGGCTGTCCCTGGGTGTGCCATGGCTGTCCCCTCGTTGTCCCTGGGGGTACCCTGCGTGTCCCCTAGGTGTCCTTGGGGGTGCCCTGGCTGTCCACTACGTGTCCCTTGGGTGACCTGGCTGTTCCCTAGGTGGCCCAGGGGGTGCCCTGGCTGTCCCTAGGGTGCCCTGGCTGTCCCCTAGGTGTCCCTGAGGGTTGCCCTGGGTGTCTCTGGGGGTGCCCAGGCTGTGCCCTAGGTGTCCCTGGGGGTGCCCAGGGTGTCCCTGGGATGCCTTGGAGGTCCCCTAGGTGTCCCTGGGGTGCCCTGGCTGTCCCCTCGGAGTCCCTGGGGGTGCCCAGGGTGTTCCTGGGGTGCCCTGGCTGTCCCCTACGTGTCCCTGGGGGTGCCCTGGCTGTCCCGGGGGTACCATGGCTGTCCTCTACGTGTCCCGGGGGTTGCCCTGGCTGTCCCCAGGGTGCCCTGGCTGTGCCCTCGGTGTCCCTGAGGGAGCCCTGGCCGTCCCTAGGGTGCCCTGGCTTTCCCCTAGGTGTCCCTGGGGGTGCCCTGGTGTCCCTCGGGGTGCCCTGGCTGTCCCCTAAGTGTCCCTGGGGGCGCCCAGGGTGTCCCTGGGGTGCCCTGGCTGTCCCCTACGTGTCCCTGGGGGTGCCCAGGGTGTCCCTGGGGGCGCCCTTGCTGTCCCCTAGGTGTCCCTGGGGGTGTCCTGGTGTCCCTCGGGGTGCCCTGGCTGTCCCCTAGGGGTCTCTGGGGGTGCCCAGGTTGTCCCTGGGGATGCCTTGGAGGTCTCCTAGGTGTCCCTGGGGTGCCCTGGCTGTCCCCTACGTGTCCCTGGGGGTGCCCAGGGTGTCCCTTAGGTGTCCCTAGGGTTCCCTGGCTGTCCCGTAGGTGTCCCTGGGGGTGCCCTGGCTGTCCCTGGGGTGCTCTGGATGTCCCCTTGGGGTCTCTGGGGGTGCCCTGCCTGTCCCCTACGTGTCCCTGGGGGCGCCCAGGGTGTCCCTGGGGTGCCCTGGCTGTCCCCTAGGTGTCCCTGGGGGGTCCCCTTGGTGTCCCTGGGGGTGCCCAGGGTGTCTCTTAGGTGTCCCTAGGGTTCCCTGGCTGTCCCGTAGGTGTCCCTGGGGGTGCCCTGGTGTCCCTCGGGGTGCCCTGGCTGTCCCCTAGGGGTCTCTGGGGGTGCCCAGGGTGTCCCTGGGGATGCCTTGGAGGTCCCCTAGGTGTCCCTGGGGTGCCCTGGCTGTCCCCTACGTGTCCCTGGGGGTGCCCAGGGTGTCCCTGGGGATGCCTTGGAGGTCCCCTACGTGTCCCTGGGGTGCCCTGGCTGTCCCCTCGGTGTCCCTGGGGGTGCCCAGGGTGTCCCTGGGGGTGCCCTTGCTGTCCCGTAGGTGTCCCTGGGGGTGCCCTGGGTGTCCCTGGGGTGCCCTGGCTGTCCTTGGGGTGCTCTGGCTTTCCCCTTGGTGTCCCTGGGGGTGCCCTGTCTTTCCCCTAGCTGTCCCTGGGGGTGCCCTGGCTGTCCCTGGGGTTCCATGGCTGTCCTCTACGTGTCCCTGGGGGTGCTCTGGGTGTCCCCTCGGTGTCCCTGGGGGTACCCTGCCTTTCCCCTAGGTGTCCTTGGGGGTGCCCTGGATGTCCCCTAGGTGTCCCTGGGGGTGCCCTGCCTGTGCCCTAGGTGTCCCTGGGGGTGCCCTGGCTGTCCCTAGGGTGCCCTGGCTGGTTCCTAGGTGTCCCTGGGGGTGCCCTGGGTGTCCCTGGGGTGCCCTGGCTGTCCCCTAGGTGTCCCTGGGGGGGCCCTGGCTGTCCCCTAGGTGTCCCTGGGGTGCCCTGCCTGTCCCCTAGGTGTCCCTGGGGGTGCCCTCGGTGTCCCTGAGGGTGCTCTGGTTGTCCCCTAGGTGTCCCTGGGGGTTCCCTGCCTGTCCCCTAGGTGTCCCTGGGGGTTCCGTGGGTGTCCCTGGGGGTTCCTTGGCTGTCCCCTAGGTGTCCCTGGGGGTGCCCTGGGTGTCCCTGGAGTGCCCTGGCTATCCCCTAAATGTCCCTGGGGGTGCCCTGGCTGTCCCGTAGGTGTCCCTGGGGGTGCCCTGCCTGTCCCCTTGGTGTCCCAGGGGGTGCCCTGGGTGTCCCTGGTGTGCACTGGCTGTCCCTAGGGTGTCCTGACTGTCCCCAAGGTGTCCCTGTGGGTGCCCAGAGTGTCCCTGGGAGTGCCCTGGCTGTACCCTAGGGGTCTCTGGGGGTGCCCTGGCTGTCCCCTCGGTGTCCCTGGGGGTGCCCTGCCTGTCCCCTAGGTGTCCCTGGGGGGTCCTGGCTGTCCCCTAGGTGTCCCTGGGGGTGCTCTGGGTGTCCCTGGGGGTGCCCTGGCTGTCCCCTTGGTGTCCCTGGGGGTGCCCTGACTGTCCTTGGGGTGCCCAGGGGGTGCCCTGGCTGTGCCCTTGGTGTCCTTGGGGGTGCCCAGGCTGTCCCTAGGGTGTCCTGGCTGTCCCCTAGGTGTCCCTGGGGGTGCCCTGGCAGTCCCTGGAGTGCCCTGGCTGTCCCCTAGGTGTCCCTGGGGGTGCCCTGGCTGTCCCCTAGGTGTCCCTGGGGGTGCCCTGGCTGTCCCCTAGGTGTCCCTGGGGGTGCCCTGCCTCTCCCCTAGGTGTCCCTGCGGGTGCCCTGGCTGTCCCCTAGGTGTCCCTGGGGGTGCCCTGGGTGTCCCTGGGGGTGCCCTGGCTGTCCCCTAGGTGTCCCTGGGGGTGCCCTGGGTGTCCCTGGGGGTGCCCTCGCTGTCCCTGGGGTGCCCTGGTTGTCCCCTAGGTGGCCCTGGGATTGCCCTGGGTGTCCCTGGGGGTGCCCTGGAGGTCCCCTAGGTGTCCTTGGGGGTGCCCTGGCTGTCCCTGGGGTGCCCTGGCTGTCCCCAAGGTGTCCCTGGGGGTGCCCTGCCTGTCCTCTCGGTGTCCCTGGGGGTGCCCTGGCTGTGCTTTTGGTGTCCCTGGGGGTGCCCTGGCTGTCCCTAGGGTGCCCTGGCTGTCCCCTAGGTGTCCCTGGGTGTTCCCTGGGTGTCCCTGGGCGTGCACAGGGTGTCCCTGGGGTTCCCTGGCTGTCCCCTAGGTGTCCCGGGATGGGCCCTGGCTGTCCCCTAGGTGTCCTTGGGGGTGCCCTGGCTGTCCCTGGGGTTCCCTGGCTGTCCCCAAGGTGTCCCTGGGGGTGCCCTGCCTGTCCTCTCGGTGTCCCTGGGGGTGCCCTGGCTGTGCTTTTGGTGTCCCTGGGGGTGCCCTGGCTGTCCCTAGGGTGCCCTGGCTGTCCCCTAGGTGTCCCTGGGTGTGCCCTGGGTGTCCCTGGGCGTGCACAGGGTGTCCCTGGGTGTGCACAGGGTGTCCCTGGGGTTCCCTGGCTGTCCCCTAGGTGTCTCTGGGGGGGCCCTTGTGTCCCTGGGTTGCCCTGGCTGTCCCCTAGGTGTCCGTGCCTCGCTCGTATCCTCGACTCCGCCTCCGGCGCCATGGTGACTCCCCTCCCAGTCTGGACCATTGTGGCCTCACCCCCTCCCCTGGGGCCATCCGACCCATCCCAGTATAGACCAGTAAGGCACCGAGTGGCCACCATGGACCCCCACACGCCTGGCAGTTCATCCCAGTTCATCCCAGTCCACTCTTTGTCCATCCCAGGTTTCTCTGGTCACCCTCCCAGTGCTCTCAGTCCATCCCAGTCCCGCAGGTGTTGGTGCTTGGGGCTTGATGAGCTGGTGCCTGTCCGCAACGTGGAGCGGCTCAAACGGGACCTCAGGGTGAGGGGGGCGTGGATTTGGGGGGATCCTGGGGGTCCTGAGTTGTCGGGGAGGGGGTTTTTGGGTTGTGGGGGGTCTGGGGGGCGTCCTGGAGGCTGCTTTGGGTGCTTTGGGGGGTATTCGGGAGGCTTGGGCAGCCCATTTGAGGCATCAAAGAACCTGAGGAGGGTTTTGATAGCTCCTGGAGGTGGAGGCGGCGGTGGGGGTGAGCTGGCTGTCCCAGGGGGTTCCTGGCTGTCCCTCGATGTCCCTGGGGTGCCCTGGCTGTAACTTAGGTGTCCCTCGGGGTGCCCTGGCTGTCCCTAGGGTGCCCTGGCTGTCCCCTAGGTGTCCCTGGGGTGCCCTGACTGTCCCTAGGTGTCCCTGGGGGTACCCTGGCTGTCCCTGGAGGTGCCCTGCCTGTCCCCTAGGTGTCCCTGGCGGTGTCCTGCCTTGCCCTAGGTGTCCCTGGGGGTGCCCTGGCTGTCCCCTCCGTGTCCCTGGGGGTGCCCTGGGTGTCCCTGGGGTGCCCTGGCTGACCCCAAGGTGTCCCTTGGGGTGCCCAGAGTGTCCCTAGGAGGTCCCTGGCTGTCCCCTAGGGGTCTCTGGGGGTGCCCTGGCTGTCCCGTCAGAGTCCCTGGGGGTGCCCTGCCTGTCCCTTAGGTGTCCCTGGGTGTGCCCTGGCTGTCCCTAGGGTGCCCTGGCTGTGCCCTCGGTGTCTTTGGGGGTGCCCTGGCTGTCCCTAGGGTGCCATGGCTGTCCCTAGGGTGCCCTGGCTGTCCCCTCAGTGTCCCTGGGGGTGCCCTGGGTGTCCCTGGGTAGCCCTGGCTGTCCCCTAGGTGTCCCTGGGGGGGCCCTGGCTGTCCCCTTGGTGTCCCTGGGGTGGCCCTGGCTGTCCTTGGGGTGCCCTGGCTGTCCTTGGTGTCCCAGAGGGTGCCCTGTCTGTCCCGTAGGTGTCCCTGGGCTGCCCTGGCTGTCCCTAGGGTGCCCTGGCTGTGCCCTAGGTGTCCCTGCGGTGCCATGGCTGTCCCCTCAGTGTCCCTGAGGGTGCCCTGGGTGTCCCTGGCGTGCCCTGGCTGTCTCCTAGGTGTCCCTGGGGGTGCCATGGCTGTTCTCTAGGTGTCCCTGGGGAGCCCTGGGTGTCCCTGGCGTGCCCTGGCTGTCTTCTAGGTGTCCCTGGGAGTGCCCTGGGTGTCCCTGGGGTGCCCTGGCTGTCCCCTAGGTGTCCCTGGGGGGGCCCTGGCTGTCCCCTAGGTGTCCCTGGGGGTGCCCTGGCTGTCCCTGGGGTGCCCTGGCTGTCCCCTAGGTGTCCCTGGGGGTGCCCTAGCTGTCCCTGGGGTGCCCTGGCTGTCCCCTAGATGTCCCTGGAGGTCGCCTAGGTGTCCCTGGGGGTGCCCTCGCTGTCCCTGGGGTGCCCTGGCTGTCCCCTAGGTGTCCCTGGTGGTGCCCTGGTGTCCCTCGGGGTGCCCTGGCTGTCCCCTAGGTGTCCCTGGGGGTGCCGTTGGTGTGCCTGGGGTGCCCTGTCTGTCCTCTAGGTGTCCCTGGGGTTGCCTTGGGTGTCCCTGGGGTGCTCTGGATGTCCCCTTGGTGTCCCTGGGGGTTCCCTGGCTGTCCCCTTGGTGTCCCTAGGTTGCCCTGTCCGTGCCCTTGGTGTCCCTGGGGGTGCCCTGGCTGTCCCCTTGGTGTCCCTAGGGTGCCCTGTCTGTGCCCTTGGTGTCCCTGGGGGTGCCCTGGCTGTCCCTAGGGTGCCCTGGCTGTGCCTTTGGTGTCCCTGGGGGTGCCCTGGCTGTCCCTAGGGTGCCCTGGCTGTCCCCAAGGTGTCCCTGGGGGTGCCATGGCTGTCCCCTCGTTGTCCCTGGGGGTACCCTGCGTGTCCCCTAGGTGTCCTTGGGGGTGCCCTGGCTGTGCCCTACGTGTCGCTGGGGTGCCCTGGCTGTTCCCTAGGAGGCCCAGGGGGTGCCCTGGCTGTCCCTAGGGTGCCCTGCCTGTCCTTTACGTGTCCCTGGGGGTGCCATGCCTGTCCCCTAGGTGTCCCTGGGGGTGCCCTGCCTGTCCCCAGGGTGCCCTGGCTGTGCCCTCGGTGTCTCTGGGGGTGCCCTGGCTGTCCCTAGGGTTCCCTGCCTGTCCCCTCGGTGTCCCTGGGGGTGCCATGGCTGTCCTTAGGGTGCCCTGTCTGTCCCCTAGGGGTCTGTGGGGGTGCCCTGCCTGTCCCCTAGGTGTCCCTGGGGGTGCCCTCCCTGTCCCTCGGGGTGCCCTGGCTGTCCCCTAGGTGTCCCTGGGGGCGCACAGGGTGTCCCTGGGGTGCCCTGGCTGTCCCCTACGTGTCCCTGGGGGTGCCCTGGGTGTCCCTGGGGGTGCCCTTGCTGTCCCTTAGGTGTCCCTGGGGGTGCCCTGGGTGTCCCTGGGGTGCCCTGGCTGTCCCCTAGGTGTCCCTGGGGCTGCCCTGGCTGTCCCCTAGGTGTCCCTGGGGTGCCCTGGCTGTCCCCTAGGTGTCCCTGTGGGTGCCCTGGCTGTCCTTGGGGTGCTCTGGCTGTCCCCTTGGTGTCCCTGGAGCTGCCCTGGGTGTCCCTGGGGTGCACTGGGGGTGCCCTGCCTGTCCCCTAGCTGTCCCTGGGGGGGCCCTGGCCATCCCCTAGGTGTCCCTGGGGGTTTTCTGCCTGTCCCCTTGGTGTCCCTGGGGGTGCCCTGGGTGTCCCTGGGGGTGCCCTGGCTGTCCCCTACGTGTCCCTGGCGGTTCCCGGCCTGTCCCCTAGGTGTCCCTGGGGGTTCCCTGGGTGTCCCTGGAGTGCCCTGGCTGTCACCTAAATGTCCCTGGGGGTGCCCTGGGTGTCCCTGGAGTGCCCTAGCTGTCCCCTAAATGTCCCTGGGGGTGCCCTGGCTGTGCCCTTGGTGTCCCTGGGGGTGCCCTGGCTGTCCCTAGGGTGCCCTGGCTGTCCCCTAGGTGTCCCTGGGGGTGCCCTGCTGTCCCTCGGGGTGCCCTGTCTGTCCTCTAGGTGTCCCTGGGGTTGCCCTGGGTGTCCCTGGGG